>NW_017259538.1:1102570-1120693 GCF_001594045.1 Atta colombica | reverse complement strand
GCGGCGGCGGCGTGGGCGTCGTCGAGGGCGACGGTACTCTTCTTGCGACGGCGTTAATTATCGCCGCCGGGCTGTACCGTGGCACCTGCAACACCACAGGAGTTTTCACGGACAGATCCACTGGTTCCAGCTGCACCGGCGGTCCCGCCGCCTGTAACAGAAGGAAACGTGCTCGTCAGTGGCTGGCAACTATCATTAACAGAAGCGTTTCTGCCCATTGGACGTAATACTTGTGATCAATCACCTTTTCAAGTGCACGAGAATGTTTAATTGTTTATAAGCAAAGAAGAATTTGTTGATTTCGAATGTAAAAAAGTGGTGCTAATTTAATAAATGTTTCATTACAATAAAAAAAATCATTTATTTTATATTATTTGATTTATTTGTTTCGATTAATTCGGAAGTAGTCACTTGATTTTTTTTATGTAAAGGATCATCTAGGATATTTTTACACCCCATTAAAATCACTGTTTACAACATATTGAAATTAACATATTGGTTGTCTTTCGATTTATTGGTATTTGAAAATGTTATAGATATAGATATAATGTTTAGACGCCAAACAAAGAATAAACATATTCAATAGCTTATGACATATTTCTAAAAAATAAACATTTTAATTAATACAATTAATACACTTTTTATTGCGAGTTTTCGATGAAATTGCACATTTAAGGATTCGTAAAAATAATTATACAGAAAAAGATGTTAAACAATATCCATTCAAAATAATACTTTGTAATTCACATTTTTTTCGTCGATAGTGTGTAAAAATGCTCCAAGTAATTATTTCCAAATTGAACTCATGTTTTTTTAGTGTTTTTTAATGTGATAAAGAGGAAGTGATGAATAGGCTTTATAAATCATAAGATAATAAATATTGTACAATAGCATATATTATAAAATATGTATTATATATAAATCTACATATAAGATAATATTTTATTCGTAAAATTATTGAATAATGTAAAGATATTCTGCAATAATTTTTGAATGAAAAATAAGAGTTTTTTTTTTCAATTTCCAGCGAAAGTTATTATAGTAACTTATAGCTGTTAAGTAATAATTACGTAATAATATTTAATACAAAGATGTATTTCAATGTGATTGTGTGCTTAGGGTCAACGAAGATCTTAAAAGATCTCTACCACGACTCGTCCGCGTAGATGTCCCTCTCTTCCTTCCAGATATTAAGAAAAGGTGCGAAGCAATCTCGAGACTTTACATCACAACGAGTTAATTCACGTATATTTCGTGGCGTTGTGGTGCTAGTGTAAATGAATATTAGTATAATACGCCGTTTACACAACGTGGTAATTTTATGGATGTTACTCCGCTCGACTGTGCGGGGGGAACTCGATTTGACGAGACTTAGATGTTGCGCAAGTATAATCTCACCCACGCAACATCGTCGATTGTCATACCTGAGATTGTCGAGTTAATACACCGATTTTCCGTAAATAGTAATTTTTCGAAAGTTGCAGTGTATAGATAGGCGAAACGGACGGACAAAGAGTCTAGCCTTCTGTACGTGACTTATTCAGCAGCGGTTTCAATAGCCGATGCTGATAGCAGGCCAAAGTGCTTAAGCGCAATTAGCATAACTAGCGTCGGTAGTGACGTGAACTAATCACGACCAGTTCCCACGAGAGATTCGATTCGGCCTAAGCCTGTCGGTCGCTTGTATACCCTGCGCTATCTAATTTCCCTGTGACACACCTCCGGATCGTCTAATGACCGACGGAATTAATAGTCAATCACGCAAAGGAACCAATTCTCACAGATTGCAATCAAATTGGACGCGAACGTCATTGGTATCGAAAACGGGACGTTGACAGAAACGGTACTTTCGGCCATTAATATCTGTCAGTAGAGAAGGATATGCAGTATTGTAGAAGAAAACATGACCAATTATAAGATACATCACTTTTTTACTTCGAAAGTGGCACAACAGTGGAAAATATAATTTTATTAATATGAATAAGTTATGTAAAAATCGTTACAAGTAAAAAAAAGAATAAATTTTTAATAGTTATAAAAATTGTTAATATAAATCATTATGTTTGCTCTACTTTTGTCACGAGAAATAACGCAATTATTATACACTTCCTTTATATCTGTCACTAAAACTAACTAAATATTGATGTGCAACGCGATGCGATACGACGCCTAACTCACTTAACTGTATCAAAAGAGGATCGTTTTGTAGCGGCCGTGATCGATAGCTGTGTTCGCGTCGATATCGGATTTCCGAAACAATCGTGCAGAAGATCGGATTTACAGCACGGCGACCGGTTTCGCGCGCGATTGTTTTCCCCGACAACAACCTCTCGATGAAACGTGGGAATGCTCGTGCACACATCGACAATGAAAAGCTCGCCTCTCTTCTGTCCGCGCCGTATAGCCGTCATAGGATCAAACAAATGGTTCGCGTCGTGAAACACGATACGACGCTAATAGCGCAACTTCGATCGGCCGGTTACACCGGCGGTGAGTGTAACTGTAACACCATGGCGCGATTAACAAATTACACGTAACACATCCGTGCGCGCGCAGAAAACGACTCTGCGTTTGCGCTCCCCGCAATAATTTATAACGGTGTTTACCGGTGCTTTTAGCAGAGCTATTCGAATCACTGTAAAACTGCAACCAGCAAGAAATATTGGCGAATGAAAGGCTTTACAATTCATCATCGCAGAAACGTATTGTAAAACTAGAATATAAATAATCCCGTTTATTTGTCGATATTACAATCCAATCGTTTTTTTAATATTTTCATGAATAGTAATATTTGAAATAATAAAACACTATTTGAAAGAATAATGTATAATTGAAAATTCGCCTAGTTAAAGCCCCGATTAAATCTATAAAGGAGGATTAAAATTATATAGGGATAGGGATAAGGATATCAATTCGCCAAAAATCAATTTTTTTATACACTGACAGAAAAATATAGTTAAAATTTTAATAAATATTTAGTTGAATACTGCCAATTAAATATTTATTAAATATAAAGATATATTTATTTGATACAAGAAATGTTAATTTGATTTAACAATCTTTTTTTTTATTGAACAAATATTTACTTACTGTAAGTAAATGTTTAGTTGGCAGTATTGAACTAAATATTTATTAAAATTAACTATATTTTTTTCTCAATATAGAAAGATAGCTTCGGAACAACATTTCTCCTTTTTGTTAAAAAAGAAGTGATTCTTTACAAAGAAATTAGTTTAAAATCGTCGTTTGGAAAGATCGATTTTTTGAAGATAACATCTTAGTTTATACTGCTATACTTTAGATGCGACCTTAAATATAAGAACTAACTATGAATATTGACCAGCCTTAATATTTCAAAATGCAAACGTTTAAAGAAATATACCGCGTTGCACAAATGACGAAATAAAATACGCCCGACAGCGAATATAAGACACGCCGACCATTTCTTATGACCGAAATCATGGTTCCGTCGATTCTAAAGGCGAAGGCATTCGGCACGCAAAACACGGTTCCGTCCATCTCGGAGTTTCAGGTTTCTGAAAATCGCGATACGTGCACTTGTTATTCATGAGCCGCGAGATGAGCGGTGACATCGAGCTACTACGAATGGAGAAACGTATATTTTTTTGGGCGAGCAATAAAAACCACAATTATGCGTGTCACGCAAGCTGGAAACGCACGGAGCGGCGGCAGCTCGGTCGCCAATAAAATCTAATATACGTTATTAAATCTAACATACATACGCGGCAATAATCCATCGTAAATCGCGATATCCGTTGAGCAATTAAATAATTATAAACTAATAAACTTTAACGAGAGGGAATGCGCGTCTGGCCGTCTCGCGCGGAAGAGCAGAGCTCAGATCCTTCATGCGAGCCGCTCGATGCGCGCAAAAAAGAACGAAACAAACGCAATCGACAGCCTCTCGATGGATGAAATCAAACGACGCATTAAATCGTCGATGACTAATGAAAGACCGGGTAAACTGTTCTTAATGATTCCAATCTGCGCACCGCGAGAGACGTACATATGGTTTATATACGCACGTACTGTACGTCGATATGTACGTTTATGTCTAAATACGTACATGAGCGTAATATAGACGGGTGTGCTCGTACCTATGTATTACGTGTGTTCTCACAGTAGCGGCCCGTAATGAGAGTGTAACATTCATCAATCATTTGTTGAGCAATCCCTGATAGGCGAGTCCCGGCGGAATTAATTTAATTACTACAAATGTTTCGGGATAAAAATGGTTCGCGATCGATGCCGCGTCAGCGGCGCGTTGATTAGTAAAGCTCGTCTACATAAATACTATAAATAGTTTCAATGAATTTCGTGGACTTTTCTCTTGAAGACAGTAGAAGAAGGAAAAAGAAAAGAATAAACGAGAAAAAAGAATGAATGAATGAATGGGAGAATTGTCATTTATTTTGCGCCTTGGAATGACTTCCTCTCGCAGGTTAACATTATATGGTAAATGTATAAAGTCAAATAAAATATGAAATAAAGAAAAATACCATTTATAGAAACATTTCTACTGCAAAAATTAAGAAAAAGAAAAAGAAATAATAATATAAAAATAACGGAAAATATAAATATAAAAAGTTATATAAGTATAGTGTGTGGAAAGAGAGAGAGAGAAAGGGGGGGGGGAATAATGTAATGATTGATGATGTAAAAATGTTTAATTATTCGTAAAGAAATTAATAAAAAAAACTAGTTTTTACTTATCTTGAACTTACAGAATAGTAATTATTCAGTAACTGATCAGAAATCTTAGATAAAATCAGTCAGCAGTAAGTTATATAGAAACTAACTAGTCAAATCAAACGGATCAGTAAAATAGCTAATTTCTGACCAGTAAAACTCAGAAAATTTTGATTAATAATTTGGTTAAACGTACTTAAAAAGCAAATAAGCATTGATAGTAACATTTAACAAATCAGATGAAATTTTTTATTTATACATCATGTTTAAGAAATTCCTGACTATTTCTAATTTGTTCCTGAATTATTACTCTTAAATTTTGGCCACTTAAGTTAAATTTCAGAGACATAATCGATATTTTGAGTGTAAATTCCGGTAGATAAATTTAAATCTATAAAAAAAAATGAAATACATTCTAACTTGTATGATAATGAAATTCGTTGAATTAATTTTCACAAATATGTAAAATTTTTTCAGATTTCATACCATTCGGAACAATTTAAAAATCTGCTGGAGTTCAAAGATCCCATGCTGAACGGAAGATGCAAGATTACACATTTCCGACGAGATGAAGGGTTAAAAATTCTAAGATTGTGTTACAATTTTCAGCTGTAATCAATTAATCAACGTCTACCGCTTTAACTTTTTCACACATCCGCTTTTTATTATTCCTATTCCGTTGACAAATTATTCTGCATTCTCTATTTTGTCGCACCTTGTCGGACGTGTCTTTCAATGAATCAGATCACCGACGGCGTTAATCTCTTTCCGGTGCATGCACACTCTCGCGCCCCATTAGACCGGAGTAATAAATTCTTAGCGGACAGCGACGTTAATTACGTCGTTTCTGTAACGCGTAATGGCAAAGTATGACGTTACGAAAGGATTATTCTAAATGTTAGCATTTTCTTTGCCCGAGGTAGTACAACGTTTGCTCGCGCGAGTACGACGGCGCCGCGAATCTCTCGCTCTTCCTCGTGGGATTAGAAGTATATACATACAAACGATCCACCAATACATACGACTTTGAAATTATCAGTAAGATCTACCATGACTGAAGCTGCGGAGTTATTACGAAGATAGGCCCATTACATATTATACACGGTTTCTTTTTATTGACGTCGAATGACGCGGCGCGCCCTTTGCGCGTGTGAGATTAGGTGACGTGCCGATGTAGACATTATCCAGAAATAGGGTGTTTATAGGGCGATTTTTGAATTAGTAGATTAATCCGCGCCGTGCGATCATAGTACTGAACGTGTCACTCCACAATGTTGATGATGTTTTTATTAGTATCGTTTCTTGCGTGGTGCACAACACAAGATTTTGCAACTTATCGAGGAAACGACAACAATTAAATCTATGCTTATACACGTATCAGACCAAGCGTGAACAAACCGCGTAGTTTTGTAAACCAGCAAATACAATTCCCAAGTGATTCGTTATACTCGTTAAGTTTTGTAAACAATTCCAAAACATAAAATCGGGATTAAAGTATTTTCAGTAAAAAAACGTCTTTAATTCTCCAAAGCAGATGGATCTATCTACTACAGTGATTGTTTGAATAATAAAGATTCTTATGAGTACATAAAAATTGATTTTTCCAAAGTATTTAAAAATTTAGATGTAAATCTAAAAATAACTTTATTAGCCTATCAAAATAATTGCGTAGGAATCTCAAGCATGAGAAGCAATGCTACAAAAAGTTTGACATTCTAGCAAACCGGTTTAAGCATTCTTATAACTATTCTGATGGTCCAATAAAATTATTTTTAATTATCTATATTTAGCTTTTTTTCTTCCGATGTAAAAATATAATACAACTTTTTCTGTGAAGTAATGTTACGATAAAAAATACATTATTATATTTGAATTTACTATTGGTCTTTAATTTTTGTCTTTATTATTGTAGTAATTGTCTTTAACACAAAAATGTCAAGTAATTCATTTTTTTATATTACATCCGCAAATTTGGATTATTCTTAATAAACTTAATGTTCGTTCTTTTTCATGATTTATATTATTTTAATTTTCTTAAAATTAATTAGTGCCTTTTCATCAATACAATTAAATGAATCTTATAGACTTAGTATCAGTAACTGTGTTACAGATTTTAGCGTCAACTCTGAAAGGTTAAGATATCTTATGTATCGATTTTGAACATGTATTATATGGTCTTCAAAAGATAACCCAATAAAATATTTAAATTACAATTCTACTAAAGTAAAAATTTAGATAAATACAGATCTGAAAATAATTTTGTTGGATTATCAAAATACTTATAAAGAAAACTCAAACATGATGAGTAATACTGCAAAAAATTTTAATTAAATTTAAGCCTCTTACATTTTTTGATAATCCAACTTTATTTTCAGATTTGTATCTAGCTAAATTTTTTCGTGTGTGAATCGAGTAATGTGCATTACAATAATTTCATCCTTTCGTACATTAAGAAAACTTTCTATTTGGAAATGAACAAACCAATAGATGAATCCAGATCATATCAATAAGAATTATAGTCAAATGTTTAATCGTGATGACCAGAATTCTGATGAATATGATCAGAATTAGAATAATCTAACTGGTCTGTTCATCTTTAACCAGAAATTTTTCTTAGCGTACAATTTTCGTTCGAGTAGGACATCATAAGACATACATATATAAGACATACGAGAAAGCCATTCCTTCCACCATTTCTGTTCAGAGTTTCTTTTCAAATTTGAAGTTCGGCCCAGTTATTTTATAACAGAGCACGTACATTTCTCATGTTCATATATCACTGCGACGAGTACGTGTCTTTCGGTTGCCGAACAGTCTTTTCGTTCTCGGCCAGTTCATTATCGTCTCGCGATTGTGCGCGGATAAATCCGCTCGTCCAGCACGCCTGCGGCTAATCGAGACTGGCCAAATTAACCGGCCGCACTGGGTGCACCGACCTTTGGGAGTACGACATTATACTTGTTTACTCGTCGCGCATTCGGGGGCAATTTCTACCGAAAGTACAACCGTCTCTTATACATGTTCATATATATTTTTCGCTTTATACACGTCTTCTTCAATGTATATATTTTTTGCTCGTGTCCGAGTTCCAACGAGCTTTCGTCGCTTCCGCGCAGTGCAGCATAATAACGTTTTCGTCATTCGCGATTATCACATAAGTAAAAAGAAAAAAAAAAAACAAAAACGTTCCGCGTAACGCGAAGTGCATACGGCTTGCCAAATGATCGCGCCAATTAAAGTGGCTGTAACGCAAACTCCGCAATTTCAACGAGTTATCGCGTTCACCTGTCGTCTTGGACGTCACGATTACGAAACCGTCAATCAGATGGAAGACGACGTATTACCGCTTCGACGGTTCAATTCGATTCAGCGAGAGAGGGGAGAGGGATGATGGTTTATGATAGCAAGTCCAAAGAGAGACGGGGATCTTTATTTGGCAACAGCGGACCTCGTTAGTCGCGAATTACGGACGGATTGAATAGGCAGAAAAAGAGAAAATCACCCGATTGCTCGGAGAAGCGTTAATTTGAGACGCCGCAACTTGACAGTTCCATCACGATCAAATCATTCACAATTTTTCTTCTCGGATCGCTTCCCGTTTCCCGTTTCTCTCGATTACCCATACATTATCTTCCATCTCATTTTTAATTTGCTGTTGCTCCCCCTCCTCCCTCGCCTCTCTTTCCTCTCCTTTTCCTTCTTTTTTTTCTTTTTGCGAATGACATTTGCGGAAATCAAGAATTCTCTGTTCTCAATTAGCGCGAAACTTTGACGATGATCATTGATAGTGAATCCACTCATAATTAAATAGATAGAATACATGCACATCATTCCCTTATTTCAAAGGCGATACAAGAATTACTCAAAGAATTAAATTTCTGAGAAACATTATTTAACAAAAAATTATCGACTAATCAAAGACCTAATATGAGAAAAAAACATACTCTTAAAAATATGACTAATTAACGTTATTTTTGTAATTTCCATTTCAAAACCATTAAAAATTATCTTTTCAGGTTGTGACGATTTTAATTGATTTTAGTTCTATACAATTACAACAAATCCGGAATAATCATCGAAAGTGACATAGCTCGAAATATCTCCAATAGTTTATATTTATCTTGATCAACTAATGATCCAAAATGATTAAATTCAAAATAAATCAATTTTTCCAAACTTTGATCATCAAAACTATCTTAATTCTAAATGTTCTCTATAGAAAATACTTTTTTATTTACAAAGATTACAATTCAAAATGTGTCACTCTTGCAGAAGATATTACGATCTCTTCGAAACCCTTAAGAACGACACAAGTGCATTTTGTCGGAGACTGTAAAGTTAATTTACTCTTGATGATTGATAGAATAATTTTGACTTACTCAACTCATTCACGAATAACTCGAAAACCATTTTTTTTTGGTTGTGTTATTTTTGAAATAAGAAAACTACATTACGCTACAATCGGATCGACTCACATGGTGGATTATGTATTACCTTCTATAGCCAAAGTTATTTTGTGAACAACACATAAGTTCTTCTCGAACTGCATACTACTTTGTTCGACTATTTATGAGCAATATTTAAGGATATAAGTTAGTAAGAAATAGAGCAAGTTTACAACTACCACACCTAGCAGGAAGAAATATTGTAGAAAACTAATCTGAAAGTTGACCGGTTTACGTTTGAAAATATTCACTTTCTAAGTAATAAATTTAACAAAATGTTGAATAAACACGATTTATTGTACAGTTTCAAATCTCAATAACCTACATTTTTATTTTTTCGTATCTGTCAGAATGTTTAACCTTTGTAGAATTAATCTTCCGTCTGCAATATGTTTTTTACTGTTCTAGACTTTCAAAAAATATAAAAAAATTCAAGATTATCAACATTTCTATTATATTACCAAATAAGTTTTTTAATAATTTTTTAAGTGTTGAAATCTTTGTTCAAATTAAAAATTGAAATTTGAGCAAAAATGAGAAATAAAATACGAAGACAACAAACCAAAATTTAAAAAAAAAATCCAGATTTTCTAGAGGATTAGGAACATATTTTCGTGAAAACATATTTTAGTATATAGTTGTAATAAATATGTAAATTTAAGCAATCCTTCTCTTTGAGTAAAAAAAAATATTAAGATAAGATTTCATACATCTTACAAAAATTTCAAGAATGATAATAAACTATCTGAAACGCAAATTACCACCACTTAATCCAGCTAATTACTCGAAAAGCGAAATGCAATGAGCGCTTTGCAAGGGCGCATCTGCCACTTGTGTTTCTCGCGTTTACGAATGCTCTCGCCGACGAAAAGAATTCCGCGCACGTTTCACGGTGCGAGACACGCCCCGTGACATCATCGCGGTCCGTTGATGCCGAGTCCCATAAAGGCGAAGTGCAGCGGTAAGAAGAAGCACAGAGAAGAGGCGTGGAGCCAGACAAGGAAAGAAAGAACGGACGACGGAGAACCGAGAGCGCTCGAGCGCATCAGTCGCGGGAAAGAATTCCGGGCGATGTTACAGCTGATGCGAATTAAGCCGCGGCGGATTTATCATGCAGCAGGACACTCCCTGTTGTCTCTTCGACTTTGCGCCTCTGCCTGCCAGGGACGGATCTGTCAGATTTACCAGGAGAGGGCCGTGAAAATTAGAAATTTGAAAAAATTGTAATATAAAGATACCAAGTTCAAACTCTGGCCAATATTTCTCGCAATAAAATTATTGCCGATTTAAGATTCTCATTAACATTTAATTATTATACTCTTATAAAGATGCTTATTATAGCATCAAAAATTATTAATTATTATTAATATTAAATTGCTTGTCAATTTAATAAATGATATTATTACTCTGATTTTGCTCATGAATATGTTTCAAGAGCAAAAAAGATTTTGGCGCGCAGTTTGCAGAATAAGATATGCTTATAAATTCACACAGAAATATTTACACTAAGATTCACTTTGATTGAATATCTAATTATATAATATAAAGTTTATACAAAATGAAAACAATTCTTTTTTAGAGAAATTTTATGCCGCATTGATAGATAAAATTAAAAAACTAAAATTTTTATCATGAATTCCAATAAGTTTATTCCAATAATTAATTAAATCTTCCGAACTTTAGATTAATATCAAGAACTTAAAAATTATATTTTCAAATTTATATTTAGATACTTCGGCAAAATCGTTCTTTCTGTGTAAAAATATTCTTGAAGAAACCACGCTAGAGACGCACTGACAACTTTAATCTTACAGTAACAAATTTCTGCATCATGCACGAACATGCACAGCAAGCTAAGATGTTGCACAAATTTTTTAAAAATTTTAAGTCACAAGAATTTATTAAAATATTAACGGATTTACTACGAGCTGCAATTGGATTATAAGGTCTTTTCCTTCAATCCGTCACTGATTGCAATTTCTCATCGATGCTTCTTCGTTATTTTTTTTCTGTTTCAATCTTTTCTCCTTCTGTGTCACCACTCACGGAATTCGTGAGCTTATCACGCTCCTCGTAAAGATGTCATTGATTATACGCACCGTTCACGCTGAGATATTACGCTGAAATATTAGTGTGAATATACTGTGCAATAAAGATGCCTTCGGATGTTCGTGTACGCGCGATGCACTGCAATTACGTCATGTATACTGGTGAAAGTCGTGACGTCAAAAAGAAAAAGAATCCCGGCTAGTGAACGACTAATTACGCATTTACGTGATGAGAAAGAAAGTGTAACAATGCGGACACTATTATTGATGTCACTAAAATGGCACGACAAATTTAACCTTTAAACGGGCTCATTACAGACATAATACACTAGTGTATTATCTATCCAACTTAATTTGATTGCTTATAATTTTTATAAAAATAGACATATTATAAAATTTATTTTCAATTAAAAGACGTTATTGCAATATAATGATACAACATTCCAATATAACGAGAAAAAATTCTAGTTGAAAATGGACGAACCAGTAGATTCTAATCATATCAGAATCTATATCAGAAAATATGGACAAGATAACCAGATATCTGATTACGGTAAATATGATTGATAAACCAGAATCTACTTCATTCATTTTCAGTCAGAAACTTTTCTCAGTAAAGCAAATGTATGTATTTTAATTAATAAAAAAGTTATAAATAATGGAAAAAATATTGGAAAAATATTAAAAAAAAAGCTAAGTAACCGTACTGAAAAGGCGTTTAACGATATCACATCAATGCATATATTGTGCATCAGGATTATATCACTCATCTCCATCGACATACTATCGTACGAAGATAACGATTTTCTCACGAAAGATTTCCACAACCTCTATTGCAGATAGATTGAAATATATGAACATATGAATGTCATATCCATAAAGAGGATACCATAAATTTCACGGCACGCAATATATAGACAATTAAATAACGAGCAGTTTAATATCGCAATAATATTAAAAAATTATTGATCTTAATCTTATTTAATTAACAAATTAACTTCATGATTTATTGGCAAGATCGGCGATAATACGGGATTATACTTAATCGTTTCGTTGAGATCGGATTGTATATCGATACTTCTTACGAAACAAGGTGCTTTAGCTATAGCCTCTGGTTGTCATAAATTGAAATTTATCGTGATTTATGTTAAACTTGATGTAACGAACTTCAGCAGTAACGGGTTGAATTAACCGAGATCGCGTTGTGATGATTTATAATTCGAAAACTGTATATCCCCGAAACGTAGTCGTCGCAGTTTATCGCGACTAACAATCGCAAGCGATCAGCGACGGCGTTGCGAAGTTTCAAAGTCAATAAATAATAATTGTGTGAATAATCGAAGAATAAGGCGTGCCATGTTTTTCGGAGGCCCATTCCGTTCTGGATCTCTGGATTCGAGTTTTTCACGCGGAGCATCTTCACGCCGACGTCTCCTCGCACACACGTATGCCACTCTCGACGCGCATCTTCACGCTCAAAGATGTCATTGATTAAACGAGCAGGAAGCGTCGAACGAAATATTTCTACGCGAGTTCTCACCCACACGCGCGGGCAACACATTATGACGCGTGGACGTATGAATAGGCATGGCTCTTGGACTCTCTTTCTTAAGAGAGATGCGCTTGGGCGTGCACACGAGCTCTTTCATACGCCGAAAGCTCTCTTGCATACCAGATACGTCTATAAGAAGAGAGACACAAAAAGGAGAATCGTGTCTCGAGAAAGCGTATAATATGCACCTAGAAAAAAATATATACAAAATGACAGAATGTGAACTCTTTTAATATTAACATAATTAAATTATTAATTCTTAATAGCAAATTTTTTGATAACGACGAACAATAATCAAATTCAATAATCAAATTAATATAATACGTTAAGCATTATTCTCTCAAACATTTAGTTTTGGTTGAAAAAGAGAATATTTAATTTATAACGTATCATAATCTATAAGCACCAAAAATTTTTACCAAAAATTTGGAAAGAATGATTTTGCAGTATTTAAAAATTTAGCCATATAAAAATTTGAAAATAATTTCGTTGAACTATAAAAATAATTATATAGCTCGAGCTAGTTACTACTCAAAATGTTTTACAGCTTTCCTTACCTATCTTTCCTACCATGCTAGAGCATCTTACATAATTATTTTAATGATCCAAAATTATTTTCAGATTTGTATCTAATTAAATTTTTAGATGAAAATTCTTCTGCAAAAATTTCTTTCTATATAAAGGATGATTGACAGTGATTACTATGTAAATATATAATAGAAATAACAAAAGCAGAAAAATAAATTGTAAGAATTAGTATTTATTACTTAAAATAAGAAGAATACCTGATAAAGATTATTTTGTGTGTGAATAGAAGCAATAGAAACAAAAATTGATATTTATTTCATGTAGACAAATGGGAGATGCACACCGTGGTTGATTGATTATTTTCAGTTCTGTGTTTAGCTATAAAATTTTTTAGATACTTCAGCAAAACTATTCTTTCTAAGTAAAGAATAATTGACAATGATTATTGTGAAAATATAGAATAGAAGTAATAAAAGTAGAAAAATGAATTTCAAGAATTGATATTTATTTGAAGTGGACAAGTGGAGGATGCATTGCAATCGATCGTAAAACGATAGGTGCAAGGCTCTCGTACCTGCGCCTGAGGTGGTGGCTTTTAGGGAAATGAGTCACGCACAGGGATACTTCATAAGCATAATGCATCCTGTGCACGAGATATAAGAGAATCATTGATATACTTGCAAAACGATCCGGCTACTGGCGTTCGCGAGATTCCTCCTCACAGTGGTATACGAGCTTGCCATTCGAGTTAATCCGCTGCCAGATAGCGGACTTCATTACACGCCGATTAATTATTGGTTCATTAACGGTACACCAATGGTTTATTGATGTTAACGAGCGTTGCGGCGAAAATATCGTCGCCCTTTTATCGCAACCAGTTCGATTGGGAGTGCAGAGAGAGAATAAGTAAAGCGTCGCATCGTCCTCCATTATCTCCGTGTCCTCTTCCTTTCTCATTTCGCCTCCGGATCGCAACTGAGCCGGAAAAAAAAACCGGTTTCGCGTCATTACCGTTTCAGAAACTTAGCGCGTCCAATTCGATACGGCGAAACAGGCGGCGAAATCGATAGGCGATTCTTGATCGATTTTCAATGATTTTTCCGCTTGTTCGGGACGTCATCTACACTCCAGGTAATGTTGAGTGATCCTCCCATTGACGGTTTACATAATGCCACTTTGACGCACGATATGTCGGAAGCAATTAAGATTTCAACACATTTTTAACGCGGCGTTATTAGAGCTTATTCTTCTCTCTAATTCATCAATCTTTTTTAATTCTAGATCGTCTAGCTTTTTTAATGTGATATCGTTGACCGCAGATAATAAAATATTTTTTTGTTTAATGTGTTAAGAATTTTTTGAAAAACATTAATGGTAAAAAATATCTTCAGAATTCAAATTGTTTTTGAAACATAACTTCAGTTATTCAAATAAATTAACGTTAATATGTTATTATAAGTTCTCTACAGATTTAAGAATGCTAATAGCATTGAATTTGCAGGGATAATTATTATTACAGTTTGATTGCGTTGCAAATTTGAAAAGTAATCGGCGCGCAATCATATATTCGAGAATAAATTTATTTAAATACACATATAGATGTTCTATTCCAACTTTGTGATCGTAAGTGGCGCTTCTCTTAGTTGATTTATTCATACAGTCATGTTTTTGACTTGTCATTGATTTAAGTAATTGAAACACAAAAACAATATAATGTCTTAAGATGCTTTTGCAATTTTCCTGTCATTACTGACATATTAAGTTAAAAAGTTTTACATTATCCGTATACTAAAGAAATTAATTAAACCACAACGATAAATTTCCATACAATATAAAAAATATAATAACAAAGTATGTAATAGCACTGAATAATCAAAATTGTTAAGTTTTTTAATAAGAAAATTTATCTTAATTTCTTTACATCTGATATAAAATTAATAATTTATTAAGTTTTGTTATCGCGCAAAACAAACTTTTTACGTTTCGACATTCCAATTTTATTTTGAACTTAGATCATCAAGGTGTTTTTCCAATTAGTGATTACACGGCGTCGGCGTGCGCGTTTTGTGCTGCAATTCCCGACGAACGAGGCGGTCAGGTTCCCGGCTGATGATAATTATATCGTAACTCAGGAACGCCTAATACCCATATATCCGCGACTACCGCAGTGCGTTTTATTCGAGCAATTAATCAGGAACTTATACGTCCTGTTATTAATCGTAACATCAATAGCCGGCGGACGTAACCGCGTTGTTGTTGGTGCTTAACGAGATCATTGTTCCCATCGGTATCGACGATTAACTCTCGCGAAGCGATTTGTAATTCGAGTTACAAGATGTTTTATTTCGTTTCTGTTGTACGCTCGTGAATATATTCACATGTTTTAATGAACTTCAATTATGTTGACGCACTGGTAATGAAACGCATTAATTATAATTACGCTTATGCTCGCTAGATGTAAGAGCATTGTTGTGGAAAATTATCAATGTTGTATATTGATTACGACGTGAATTCTGCAATTATGCGTAATTAAATGGTAAATTACAGTTATTTCATCCGCCGCGGAAAGAAATTGCGCCTCTGCGTGATTCGCCGTTGCCTTTCCTCAATCGCAATGTAAAATTAATTTTTAGCGATCATGACAAGTTTCGGAAGGCCTCCATGCATCGCGGCGCGGCGCGACGGTTTGATGTATCGCTGGAGACGAGAAAAAAAAAGATAATAGCAGAATGCATTTGATTAGATTCGATTATGTTTCCGCTGGCAACGTGCTGCTTTCATTTTAACTCTCCGTATCTTTTTTTACAAAATCATCCGGCAGCACCACGCCGGTATATTCGCGATAGCATCGTAAATCTGCTATCTACCACTATTTATTATGAAATGAGCCTCGTTTCTCAACTCGCAAATGCATTAAGAGCCCTTTATTAAATAAGTAACAATGAGCGCATTATCGATCAAGTTACAGATGCAGCGCGGTAATATCCGATCAATTTTTCACTCTTTCGCAGGTTTAACCTTTTCTTTTCGCACATTACTTCGAGCAGACAAAAAATCTATCTCGTGAGTGTCACAGCGACCGTTCCATCATCATATTCCTCAGGAGACATAATATGTCACGCCATTACGATGATACACGCGACAGGGAAGCAGTGACTTCCCGATTGCTCCCCAAAGCCGTCGGACGAGAATTATACCTCTGATGGATTTCCAATTCCGGCTTGATTTATTGGTGTGGTCTTACGTGGTTCAGCTGTCGCTCGGATCATGGTGATCATCACGCATGAATATCGTAACTTCTTTCGCGCCTCCACGATAGATTACACACGACGAGGATATTAGACTCGCGCACCATCAGGCGGGTAAATTGACGCGGCTGATTATATACGTGTTTTACGGGTTCCGTAAGTGTTTTATTTTATTAGAGTTCACACAGCCAATACACACCTGTTGAACATGCACGTAATGTATTACCTGTATAATTTAACGTAATTAATTTAGATTGATACTATTGGCGTTTGTTTTACATAATTACATACATTTTCCATCATTTTTTAAAATAATACGATAAGTTAATCAGCTTAATTATATATTAAGAAATTTTACTGACAATCTTTATACTGTATTATAAAAATGAAAAGAGCTGAAAGAAAAATATAACTGAATAAAGATCAAAAATTATTTTGCTGGACCATCAAAATAATTTTACTGGAAAGTCAAGTTGATTGCTAAAATAAAACACAAATTTTTTAGCATCGTTTATTTTTTAATTTTCAATGTTATTTTTCAAATTTATTTTGATGATTCAACAAAATTATTTTCAGATTCTGTATCTAAATCGTTTTTCCGTGTACATACAATTATACAAAAAACATAAAACAAAATTGAAACGTTAAGAAATAATTTAAGATTTTTGTTCTTATTTGTTTATAACCATGTTTATAACTTCAATTGTAATTGTTGAATTATAATTATTTAAATAATATTTGAAATTAAACTTTTAAATCTTAATAAAAATTATGCTAAATTAATATACATTAATCCTCGAGACATAATGTACTATTATAATACCTGTTATTATAATCTTGGTATCAAAATCTGATGTTAATTAACCGGCTTTCATGCCGGTTCATTGCAAGATAAATTGAACGACACGTTTAAGAAAAACTTTAAAAATCACTATTGAAGATTTTTGTCTCTAATTCAATGAGAATTGTACTCGGCGAATTAAGCACGACTGACATACTTAAAAACGATTTCGTACATCGATATGTATCTAGACGCGCGCCCGATTCCTCGAGAGGAGAAAGCAGAACTGGCACGCCGCCTAATTTCATGGAGAATTTACAATTTGTAGCCAGTTCAGCTGCCTCCATCTCACTACTCGTTATTATTGATTATCCGCTCGATCGTCAATACCGGCAGCTGCACAAGCAACTAGGATGATACTCGTCGTCTATCGTACCGTTGTATCGATTATCTCGAATTCAATAATGTCAGAATCGGAATGTGTCTGACGTGCAAGAACGCGGACTTTATCCGGCAAATATGCGATTTTCTCTAAAATAATGACGCTGAAAACAACTCTAGGACCCCATAATTTTCTTATTCAAAATGATTACCAATAATATACAGAGATAGAAGATAGTTATGGAATTTTAGAAATATAGTAGTTGCCACAAGTTTCGGGGCCAACATATAATTTTATAATAATTTTTTGTCAATCTCTTTTTCAATTTATATAAATACATAAATTAATAAAATTAATAAAATTCTTGTATAATCCACAATATTTTAAACATTCAAATATATTATATATTCAAGTACTTGTATATGAGAT
>NW_017259538.1:1074657-1102470 GCF_001594045.1 Atta colombica | reverse complement strand
ATTTATTATTATTTATTATTATTAATATTAATAATTAAATACTTTTAATTTCTTGCATAAAAGAAGAAATTTCTTAAGGATAATCAGATATTAAACAAGGTAACATACGGCATACGATGACCACGACTCGCAATCGCGCACACCATCTCGGATTGAAGCTCCAAGACAAAGAGGGAAAAAATCATGTGAACACCTTGCACAGAGAGCGAGCGGGAGGTCGAAAAACAGGTACGGCTACACGGCCGAGAAACGACTTCGTGAGGCTCTTCTCTACGTTGACATTCGAACGTACCGTACGATCGGTGCCAGTGCGCTTGCAGGAAGTCGTGAGCGTGGCGGTGGTTCACAAGCGCACCATCTAAAACCTGTTTGATTAAACAAAAATGTCACTTGCCGCACGAGGACAGGTGGGGGCGGATGGATAAAGAAAATCGACAACGATGACTGGGGTGCAAGGCTCTTCCGAGATGAAAAGACGTGAAGAAGAAGAAAAAGACGGCGGAGTCTACCCCGCGGTGGCTATCGGCTCGTATTTATCCGACGAACGTGGAAGCGCCGCTTTTTCCGAGCATCGCATCGCGACATCAGTATACTAATAACAGAATATAAATATGAACGCCGAGAGCAAACACTAAGCCGTCCTAAGAGGAGCCGATTAAAACGGCTGCGTCGTTTTTCATCGTCGGCATCGGTGTCGACAAGAGAGAAAGAGAGAGAAGGAGAGAGAGAGCTTCTGGAGTCCTCTATAAGGAAGCGCGGCCCGCTATACCGAGCGGACAATGAGCGTGTGCCGCACTGGAAATGACATTTGAGCGAGGCAGCCACCTCGTAAAGGAGGAGCGGACGATCGTGGAGGCAGGTGGGACAGAACTGAGAACGACAACGCGAGGAACGACTGGCACGACTGGTGTGTAAGAAGTATCGGCTCGTTATTCCTACCTTACGTTCTGGCGACGCGTTTAAAGACCCGCGCGACTCTTATACAGCCCACAAGCCGTCAACTCTCTGCATATCTGTAGACTGCAAATTTCCGCGTCACGTTACTTGTACAAAGTAGTCTCTTTATAGACTCGACAGACGAGTGAGCATTGTGTTTCGAAATCTTTCCGTCGTGTGTGACTGTGATCTGACTGATTCAGTTTATGTTATGAGTAAATTATACAAAATAAAAAAACACTCGTGAATGAATACTATTTTCATTCATTTTCGTGGAATCATTTCTATTTGAATATTCAAGAAGTACTATATATCATACTATATATCAAGAAAGATAATTCCCTTTCTCTTTCTTATCAAATTTTATAATAAAATGCTTTTTTTTTTCAATGTAAAACTGCGCGATAATAGTGAAAAATATTGTTTTTATGTGTATGTTTTATTATTTTTAAATTTTTTTATAACAAAATTTACAATTTCAGTTATTTTCTTTTTCCATTTCATTCCATTGATTGCATAAGTTATAAGATACTTACATACTCTTTACATACCATAAGAAAATTAAAAATATAGAATAATATATATTATGCTATAATGGAAGGAGTAGAATAAAAAAAGAATAATTAAAATAATGAATATCGTGTAAATAAAATAAAAAACTATATCTATACTCTGTTATAATACAAACCTTTTAAGAATAAAGAAATATATATATTTCTTAGTAATACTTATAATACTTATTGTTAGACTTAAGACCATATAATTCAATCCACACACGTTTTGATTGCGTTTTGCGTGTTTAAATCGCAGAGACGAAATAGGGAAAGATGGGAATCACCGGTTTACCTTCGTCCCTCGACTCGACTCCTCTTGAGATCAGACTGAATAATAGCCGAAGCTAGGTAGCCACGGTCGATCGCTACCGACGAGCAGCTCACGGGAGAGCCTGTAATAATTGATTAACCTGGACGAGCATAGGAGGTTCGCCCGACGAACGATAATGATATTACAGTCGCGCAATGCAACTCAGTTAGATCGGTAGGGAGCCACCGAACGTCGGCGCGGCTTCCTAGATGCATGACTTGCACTACTTCCGCGGATCTCACAATCGGTCAAATCGCGAGTAAAAGCTAGCGTCATTGGAATGCCGTTTTGCCTTCGAAGTCGCTTCTCGCGCTTTCGAAGTATTCGAACATAGAGGTACCTCAGGTGATCGATCGATCGTAGGAAAGAAACGTCATTGGACGTCCAAATTTACATCCAAATTTATATTCGTGAATAATAACTTTGACATCACTCTTTCTCTCTTTTTCTCTATCTGAAATAGTTAAATTTCATTTCTCGTTTTTTTCATTTTTTCCGTTTGTAATTTTTGCCTGTTTGTCAAACTTTTTTACTTTCACACAGTATGAATTATTAGAAGAAACTTCCGTTCTTATTATTATACACATTTTTAGTTTCTCATCAATCATTGTATGGGATCATCAATCATCTATCGGGAAACATTATTATGTTTAAAATATCTTTTTTGTTAATTCTTTTATAGCTATGCTTTATATTCTTAGAGAGCCTGCCCTAGAATCTCAATAAACGCTTTATCTATTTTTATTTATCTTTCTCACGCGGGAAATAATAAAATTCGGTTGAAATAATATCGTAATTACGACCGAAGATCGTTATCGCTAATTCGATAACGAGGTATGAAACGAAGAAACGAGTGAAACGCTCGCAATCACGCTCGCGCATTCTCCCGCGGTCTAAGTCGAACCTGATCGCGACGATTGCCGATGCAAAGCTATAATACAAGGTTGCAGATCGTGTAATAATAATCGTGGCTGTTTATTCAAATGAGCCCCGGTCGACGTCGGCACGTTGGTGTTTATGCTCGCCACGGAAGTTGTCGTGAGGGCAATAATCACCGTCGCGGATAATGCGACGCCGCGCCGGTGTGCGCGTATATATATCGACTCATTCCTAATATTATTCCTCGCGCATGTACACGGTAGCCAGGACACTGTTGCAACATGCTACGCATGTAGGGTGCATAAGGAGCTAATAATGTATTGCTGCGTACTTGCTGCGGGCGAGCGAGCCAGTCGTCTTTAGTCCGCGCAACGCGCGCGCGTGCATATGCATGTAAGTACGTTCGAGTCGTTTAGTTTTCATAAACGGATACCTTTACGCGACGCCGTTATTATGAGATGTGACTCTTTTATTGCTCGTTCAATCTTCCAACCGTGCGTGAGTTCATTTGCAACACGTCCACGGCACTTTGCGAAGTCTTAAAACGAAATTACACTTTCTACCGCACATTAAAATTAATATCATTTAAAATATTCGAAGAACAAAATTGATCAATCATATAGGTATTAATCAGTATTGCATTATACATTGTTATAATGCAGTAATAAAAAAATTTCATCTTTCCAAAAATTAGATTAGTTGTATATAATGTACATAATTCAAATTTTAAATGATTTTTTTTAACTCTACAAAAAAAATGGTTTTTCTAAAATATTTAAAAATTTAACTAGATACAGATCTAAAAATAATTCTTTTGGAGCATCGAAACAATTATGTAGAACGCTCAACATCAAAAATACTGAACGGTTATTACTGATTGTTTCTTTAGATTAATATTATTGTCTTTATGTAAAATAGAATTCTTAAGTATTTTTATTTTTCAATAAATATATCCTCTTTATACTATTGAAATATTTGATTTTTCATATTTTCTTTATTTTCTAAACTAATTTTATTCACTTATTCTTTTTAATGAATAAGATATTGGTACTTTTAGTTGTTGAACATAGATGATAATGCTTTATATATTATGTCATATTATGTTAATTAAATTTATATTAGTTACATTCTTATGAGATAGAAGATTGTAAACATAATAAACCTAAGACTTCTAGACATCAATATTTTCTATCCCTTTTTTCAGAACAATAAACCACCTCACCCACTTAAAAGTTAACTATATACGGAGTGATCGTAATAAAATTATAGCGTTTCACATGAAATCTACAATAATAGGGATAGTTTAAATTATATTCCGGGCCTCGAATCCGGTCGCAAACGAGTTCTCTTGTTGTAATTGTAACATTTACTCGGCATGTCAATACACTTCGCCAAAATAAAGCATCTCGAAATTGTCCTTAATACACGTTATACATGACATGCCACCGACCTTACGTTACGATTCATTAACTACGACTGAATGCGTAAAATCTCTATTTAATTATTAACCCGGTGGCTATGGGCTATGATCCATGCGATCACAGGATCACGAAAAAAATCATTCAAATCAGCTAAATCGAGCGATACGGTCGCAGGCAGCGGAGACAAGCGAGAGGAGGTTTCCTCATCATTATGAGAGAACGGGAGAACCCCTGTATCGCTCGTCCACCATTCCCCCTTATTTATGACGCACGCAACACCACTTGAAGAATGTTTTAACGAACGAATGGTTCTCCCTCTCTCTTTCGTAACAGTACTTCCTCGTACAAATTAAGTGCCTTTCTTCCGATAGTAAACGTCCGCGCCGGTAATTTAGAGATTTAGAAATTGTTGCGTTGCTGACACCACACCGACAGAAATAATGACGCCCTCCTCGTGGTATGTCGAACAGAATCCGCTCGAGAAATCTCGATCATCGTGCCAAGATCCACTCTGTGTTTCTTTTTTTCTTTGCGTCGTAGAGAAAACTTATTAAGCTTAACTTTAATTTCGAGCATACCGGCTGAGATTAAGTAGGTATATTCTATCCGTAGTTTTATAATGATCGAATGTTTTCTTTTGCACAATTTATCTCTAGAGTATATTAATCGAGTATATTAACTACCTGTGTGAAACCAGTGTATATAAAGTGCATACCTTGTCTCGAGTTTCACGGTAAGCACGTGTAATTTTTAAAGCATGTTATAGATAAAAAGGACATTTAATTAAATACGTGACATTTAATTAAATAAATCTCTTCGCTTACAAAGCCTCTTATAATAATATCAATAATAAAGTATTTTCAATATTAAAGTATATCATTTCAATATTAAAGAATATCTATAATAGATGTGTCGCTTTAATACGATATACCATACAGAAAGTTTCAGCGCGTGGAAAAACAAAGAGCATAATAGTAAACGCGAAGAATTTTACGGATGTGTTTCAGCATTCTCGTTGTTAGAATTTTTCAGAACATATTAATGTATTATTTTAGAGATAAAGAAAATGTTTCGCGTTAATCGATAAATACGTTCATGCGTTTGAAAGGAAGACCTATGTTTGGTAGAGTATTACGATTATATCCTATACGGATATTTATTCTTATGAGAGGCACACTTAACGTGCAGTGCTATCTTCAACACCATATATAGATACGAACGCTATAATTATCCATATCTAACGGAATAATTGATTCGCGCTGACGAGCTTTAATAACTTGCCTCGCTCTAGGGTTCATAATAACTCACGTGTACATCCTGGTCCCGCGGGAGTGTCAAAACAAGTAACTGCAAGTCGTCGCGATTGCGAAGCGGAAAAATCCTCTCCATTAGGAAGGATATAACGGAAAGGCATGCCGAAGTAAACCGGTCGTCTAAGTTATCAACGTCGTGCAACAACGACGTTCACCGCACATAGTTATCGATATACCGGTAAAGAATGATACTTTTCGATGCTGCCATACCGGAAACGATGATCGTAAATCCCGCGTAAAACACCATTAGAAAACGCACAATATGCATGGAAATAATAATAAAATATCATCACGGATCATTAGCAGACGTAACGAGGCATTGCAAACAATAATCGACAGAATCGTCTATTGTATTATAGTTTATGGCATTACTTGCGAACGAGTTTTATTAAATTTCACAGAAAACCTTGTGAAAATTCCCTGTTGCTGTACAATGGTGTTAATTTCCTTCGCACGCAAGGTCGATTTAGGCTATCTTATTAATCACAAACAGGTATTTAATTATTTTTCACAATGTGTCTGGATTTCAATTGACGAATAATGCATTATGTAAGGTTAGAACTTTTGTATAAATATGTTTCAATTAATGATGATCTCCATATAAACAACTTCTAGTGCTGAGATACATAAAAGTAAAATATTAATTCGAAGTTTAATAAAACTAAGAAATATATCGTTTCCCCCTTACTTCAAAAGTGATGAGAGACACTACTTAAAAAATGTTAAAAATGATTTTCGAATTGCATTTATTATCATGAATGAGCTAGATAAAAATAACTCTATTAATCATCAAAAGTGAACTTATTCAATTTCACAGTTCGCCGGTCAAATAACACTTGTATCATTCTTAAGGTTTTCAAAAAGATCATGATATCTTCCATAAGAGAGACATGTCGTGAGTTGCATTTTTGTAAATAAAAAAAGTCTTTTAGATAACATTTAGAATTAAGACAATTTTGATGATTGAAGTTTGAGAGGAAGAAATTGTTTTGTTTTTATTTTAATCATTTTAGCTAATTAAAGTAAATATAAATTATTAATGATATTTTATTTATTTCAAGTTATGTTACATTTGATGAATTATTTCGGATTTGTTATAGTTTTGTAGAATATTAAAATCACAATTTAAAAAGGATTTTTTGAGGATTGTGAAAATGATAAAAATAACATTTAATCATCATATTTCTAAAAGTATAATATCTTTTTTTCGATATTATTTATTTAATTATTAATTTTCTGTCAAATTAAAATAGTTTTTCCTTTTAAATAAACTTAATTCTTTAAATTGTCATTTTTTTAATAAGATAACACATATATCTTAAAAAAAAGATATATATTCTAACAGAGCAAATTATTGTAAGTTTATTTTATTTTAAAAATTTGTTGTTTTAATTTATAACATTTCTATTTCTTTTTATTGTAGTATATATCATTCTATGTTTTTAATTTTCTTACGATACGTAAGAGCATGTTAATGTACTTTTTAAATCTGAATCAATGAATAGTCACTTACTCAGTGGTGCATACTTGGCACTGATAATCAGGGAAGTTCAACTAAAAAAGGAAGAATGTTTGAGCATTACATAAAATACAAATATTTGCACATTAATTTCCAATATTCATTGAATTTAAGCACTAAAAACAAGATTAGTTAAATCACATAATAAAGATTAGCTAGGAATCTCATTTAATTCATTAATTACCAGTGGCACTGATATTACTTGGCACTGATATCAATGATTATCCACTGATCCAGATTTAGAGAGTAATTTATGCAAATTTTTACAAATTTGACTTATTCTTAATTAAAAATTACACCGCAAATTAAATTACAAGTCCAAAGTAAGAAAAAAAAGAAACATACTCTCTAATTTCTTTAGAATGGAATCTCACTGTAAAGAATAAAATTAAGTCTTGAAAACAAGTGGCTCAATTTTCTATCTTTAAAAATGAAAAATTGAAAAATGAAAAGAGTTTCACAACTCTTCACTTGAATGACATTTCACTTTAAAAGTTTTAGAGAGTAGATTCATCTTTTATATGATATCGTCAAGTTTAGAGAAAACTTATGCGAAGGAGAACAGAGAAGCCATTCTAAACCGATCAGATCGCATTTATTTGGATGACATGAGTCGACGTTGAATTCGATGATGAGAATTTTATGCAGGATTTCCTCGTACTCGCGTGCAACACCAAGCACAACTATTTCACATGAGATAGCATCTGCATCGCCCGTTATTCTACCAGTATCCGCGATTCCCGTAGAATTAGTCAGTCGGTACATTACGTACGTATGGTCACACGAAGTCGGGATTCCAGATATATTCCCTTTGTTATCTCATCTCCGAGCTTTGCGGTGGTCGATCGTTACGTGATCATTACGACCAACGGGTCATTGCCACGATCGCTTAGATCCCAATGATAGCGTGCGATTGGTGCATGATTAAAACGAGTGCGGGAGGAAGCCAGGCGGAAAGAATAAGAAGATTACATGGCTTGATCGATCATTCGTCTCGGCAATAAATTCTATTACGTATTCACATGTAAATTTCGCGCTGCAGATCGTCATCCTCGACATTGTTTATTGAAAAAATTCTTCTAAAATTTTTTTAGCTTTTTAACTCTTCAAAATAGTCTTTAAAATTAAATAAAAAAGGGAAATATTTTTTTAAATATATATGTACGTTGTTTTTCTTAAATTCTTCTATAATATTAATATGTAATAAGAAATTTCATATAAATTATATGACGGAATTATGCGACGGATTTTATATACAGGGTATTTCGCTTAGATATTTAATAAAAGAAATTAAATTCTGAACTTCTTTAACTTTTAAATTTAACTTTAAATTTTAAAATTATACTTTGTAACTGAATTATTACAATTTATTAACGATATATAGATCTCTTCTAGAACGAAAATTTCAGGATTGCTCTTTAGAACTGGCGTTCACTTTCTGTCATAAGAACTAGTACATTGTATGTTACAAATTTTTCTTTTATTTTACGTTCTAATGTTCATTTCTATAAGGTTCTAAGTTAATCAACGGTTTAACTTATCCTTTTATCATTTTGTTTCAAGAAATTAAAAAGGTAAACAGTAAATTAAACCGAAATTAAAGTTAATTTATATTGATAGCCTAATTTCTATCAATGTAGATTAACTATAATCTCAGTTTAATTAATATATCTTCCAGTTCTAATTTTTTAAAAAAGATAAAAAATTAGTTAACCAAAAGATTAATCTATATTGTAGAAACCAGCGTAAGAGAAACACCTAGTAATATTTTAAAAATACAAGATTTCGCATGAAAATCAGAACCATTTTCAATTTCGCGACTATCATTAATTATTAATAGCCGGAATATCATTCGGCGAAAACATATAATTCTATGTATCGATATCTCCCAACTGACATTTGACACCGACAGCTGCGATTGTTAATTTCGAACGTTGAACAAACGAATAAATATTTAGCAAGTAGTCTATGCGATTGAATTCGGACAGAAACGCCGAGACGAAGCGACGTGAGAAAGAGCTATCACACTTCTCCCCGAGACTTTCCTAAAGGGGACTTTATCCTAGCCGGATCTGACGGATGTTCGAGCTGTCAATCACGTAATTTGAGGATCGGCCGTGGGCCTGCTGTAACGACCGAAGTAATTGCAGTCTTCCCGAGACTCGTCGGCCTCCACGAATAAACACAGAAACCCATCCGTGACTGCCTTAATCGGCCGATTGTATTTAATTACAAGCCGCATGCTTTTTTCGGGTGATTAATCGATCGATCGATCGAAGGATGTTCGGGCAAAGGGTCGAAAAACGTATCGAGCACGACGAAGCAGAGATGACTTTCCAAAATGCACAGTTAATAAATTTTTGAGATTTCTTAACGGGAGTATAAATTGGCGTGAAAATAAAGAGATAAAAAAAGAACACATTTAATACACCTTTCAAAGAAACCTATTTAGATAGAATTATTCATTAATTTCAGATAATTAATAAAACAAGAAAATAAACAAATTTAAAGTCTTTTTAAAGTCTTTTACATATTGTGTAAAAAAATCAGGACAAATTAAATAATAATTTGATAGATTCACGTTTCAATGTTATTCCATTATCAGAAAAAAAGACGTGTCTTTGAAAAGTATGAAATTGGACGTATGAATAATTAATTTCTGCATAGATCCGTTTCTACCGTAAACAAAGGAGGGCCGGTGCATCCGAACGCGAGTTCCGGATGCGAGAGAATACGCCGCAAAATAAGGTGTTCCTAGTCTACCAGCTGTTTAACTGAACGGCACGATGGTTGCAACGTGTGTTTACGACACGGGGGGCAGCGCACCGAGCAGCCTGACGGCAGACGACGGATAATAAATCACGGCCTCGGCAGGCAACGCGTTCTATTCTGCGGCGTGTTGGACGAGGTCTACTTTCGAAAACGGAAAAATGGCAGGACGCTCGTGGAAGGCGACGTACTTTCGCGAAGACGAATCATCATCGTCACTGAAACGAAGGTCGGCTTCCGAAAGGCACGACCGAGTCATTCTTTTGTAAAGAATATTCTTACAATAGTAGTTGTTGCAATGCACAATATATGATAAGCAATCACAAATGATAAACTGTGCTTATACAACAAAAAACTTCAATAAATATCTACTCTGAGAAAAAGTGTTTGATATTTGTGACTACGATTACATAGTAAATTAACTGTGATTATAGAAGTTGTATTATAATCATTATTACTATAATTACACTAATCGACAATGATTTTGTAAAGGGATAATTTGTGATAGAATCTGTGTACTTTTTTTATTCCGAAAATGAGATTAGAATTTATTCTATGAGTTCAAATTTTGTACAATCAAGTGCAATCACTTTTTAGAAACTTATACATTTTATTACATACTCGTTGTATGGGATCTTTATCTTAATTAAATGATTTATTTGTATACAAAACATTTTATAATGAATAGAAAATCATGTTAAACTCACAATCAGTAGCTATTCCCTATGAATCATTTACTTGTATCGAAGCAAAAAAAAATCGATAAAATTACAGGAATTTTTAAACGCATGTTAAAAATTATATTTTCCTCACTTTAACAAATAGATTTAAAATCAGTGTAAAAAATGCTTTAAGAAGTCCTATCAAATTAATTTAATATAAGAAAAGTGACATATTTATCAATCAGCGAATTATCGCAAAATATCAAATTATATAATTTAAAATGCACGTTCAAACATCCTCTTCTTCTTATAAATTTGGCAAGCAGAAGTAAAAAACACTATATAAGAAATACTCTGCTGCTATCAATTTAAAAAAGTTAAATTCTTTTGTCAATCAATGTTATTATTATAGTAATAATAATTATATTTATATACCATATAAAAATTACATACTTGATATTGGAAATGAATACGAATTAAATTATGATAATCGCAACTGTTTTTTTCCTCTCTCGTCGTAGTTTCAAAGATTAAAATAAAAAAAATCGCGAATCAGGGAATATTATGATTACCATCGTTCTCAGTATCGCATGGAGTGCAACGAATCTTACGACTGAGTTAAATCGCAACGATCTTGAGAACATTTCGTGAAGAAACGACTTTTCGACGGTGTCTAGGTAATCCCAAGCGTAATTTTATTACGCGGCAGCCACGCTTACCATCGTATCGAGAGGAGAGCAGGTTCCTATTTGTAATACGCGATTTACTAGCCGGAGGAATTCAGTTAAGGCCTCCCGGGGGACCCACCGCGATTTTGTAATGAAGTGCAATAAAAGCTACGCGAGAAGATGACACACGTTCTCGTCGAGTATTCTACCGGTACCCAGATACTCAACGGCGGCCACCGACAGCAGATGTTACGACTGTTAAGCCAGACTCTGAACGACTGACTCGACAAATCTCGCATAAAAAAGATGGTACCGAGTATTATGCGGTACCTTCCTCTTCCTAGAGATAACGAGCGTGCTGGTACTCGGGACTCAGGAATGAGTCGGGACTTCCGGAAATGTTACACGCTCTCGACGTCGTGCCGTCGCGCCGCTTCGCGCGGTGCCTCTGAAGACAACAGAGCCGGTGGATTTCTGCGAATAGAATTGACGAGCCGCGACTTGGCTCAGACTGATGAATTCGCTACATCGTAGTCAAGTTCTCTATCAACTTTACACGCGCCAGATCTAAATCACGTTATTCCTTTTCATAGAAAACTCGTATAGTCATCAGAAGCTCACGGCGTCGTATATACGTACGAGAGAGATTACATTGCTATATAATAGCTTTGGTATTTCACATTATCTTTCAAGGCGTTCTATCAATTATATCGAGTTATTAGCAACTTCGCCGTACTATGTACGCTTTTACTATGTAAAAGCAAACGTTACCGCGACGCGTTGCTGTAAAATATCACTAATCTTTCCGCTAGTCGCCAGTAGTGCGACGTTACGCGGAAGACTTGTCTCCTCAGTAATCCCAGTCTTGATGTATTTAATAATTTTTTGCACGCTTCGCGAATATACATCGCGCATAGCATTTACGTGTAAGAAAAATCTAAGTGTTTTCGTGCCGCGGCTGTCGCGGCGATTTATTGCGATCCATAAACGGCACGAAGGTAAATACACAAAAAAGGCGATTGAAATGCCTGAGAAGAAAAAAAGAGAGACGAAGACCACGACAGAGGACGTGAGGTGAGGTGAGCGTAAAGGCCGACTTCGCGTCCACCTGCTGCGGTATCTCGAAGGTCTTCTGCATAGATCCGCGATGGCGAAGAAAGTAGGCGCGAGCTTAGGGTCGCCAACACATCGGTGAACGATCACGCGCGTACAGATTATCTATCGGACGAGAGGATCTGGCCGCGTGTGAATTGTCGAGAGGAAGGATATGCCTTCGAGCGTGCAGCCAGCAAGTCTCGACAAAGCGATTCCTCTCGCGACGGGAAAATCGAATTGCATATGACGCACCTCGTTCCGACGTGCACTTCGTATCGAGTTATCTTTGCCCGAAAAAGAGAGAGAGAGAGAGAGAGAGAAAGAGAGAGAGAGAGAGAGAGAGAGAGAGAAATGTGAATCGGATTCCGCACGCCTATCTGCATTTGTATTTTGGGAACATATGTAGAAATAGCAATTCACTGTGGCATCCTTCTCATCTCTCGTCCCATCGTAATCTCGCGCGACGACGGCTTAAGCGCATAGAAAAGGTCCATACTAGGTAACGTTCTGTTACGAACGCTTAGAGAAATTCGAGATATATCCGACAGACAGACTTTGAGACGCGAGCTGATGTATGGCGCGTCCCAGAACTGTCATCACACTTTGCACATCAGAACTTTTCGACTAATTCAGTATCGACTTTCTTCTTAACGAAAATTTCATGTAACGTTACGCTTTTTGTTTTGAATATACTTAAGCTGTCAACGTGACAAACGTTTTCGTAATAAAATTACGAATATTAAGATTAAGCGTGAATTTAAAATTTCGATTGAAGTTTTTTATCTATTCATACTTCTAACACTTCGTCCTTCAAGCTTTTTACAATTGCTCTTTATTTATAACAAATTTAATAATAATAATAGATCTATCAATGATTAATGTGTACTGGAAAAAGAATAATTGCATTAATTGGAATTTTAATTGAAAATGGGCAGAATTTTTTAATTGAATCTATTATAATTCTATTGCAGTTGAGATAATCAAAATTTTAATTGATATAAGCATCTTTTGATTTTCAACCAAAAATTTTTCCCAACGTATGTTTCTAAATGTATTATAATCTTGGCCAGCATTCCCAATTTATTACATTTTCTTGAAAAAGGCGATAATGAAAACCAAAAATGGATTAACAAAATACTAAAATTATAAATATTATTTTTAACACTGTTTTTAAATTTATTTTTCGTTAAATATATAATATTTACGTCAATTTATGAAGTTATTTTATATTTATGGCTGTACATATTTATATATTATTGAAGAAAAGAAGAATACAAAGAAGGAAAGTAAATTGGTCAATTGAATCATTTACATATTACAGCAAAAGTTTATAGGAAAATCTCAGAAAATGCACTGTTATTTTGAAAAATTACAAATCAGTTTGAATTCTTTGATAATTGCAGTAAAAAATTACAGGAAGATGTGCAATAGTTAAGGAAGATCTTGAATTTTGTAAAACTTTATAAGTCGTGAAAACGTGTATTCTAACGACGTTCGTCAGAAGTTCTTCGATTCGCGCCGGTTACTGATGGAAAAAAGCTGTAAGAACGTCAGTGGAAAAAGATGTTCATATACGGTAGTGGAACAAGAAGATAAGTCCGACGCAAGTGGAAAAAGAAGGTAAGAACACGACAGTTGGCGTGAAGGAAGTAAGGAAGAACTGAAATCATCGCTCTCCGTGTGAAACCTCCCGAGGTTACAATACCGCAAGCGGTGAGTTAGGGTGTGCTTATAGTAAAGTGTGTTTCAGCGAGAAGTCATTCAAGCAAATTCATACTGAAAGTATTTTCAAGCTAAGATATTTCGCCAGAAAGCTCAAAGATCAACAACGTATAAGTAGAATGATTTCTCATAGATAAAAAAAAATCTGAATAAAAAACAAAAATTTAATTTACTTAAATCAATGTTATTATTATTAATGTTAATGTAGTGTTTGTTATTTTGTAAAAGTATCGATACCTGTAAACTGCGCTCATACGTGTGTGGAGAACATTTATGCAAAAACGATTTTATTGAAATATCTAAAAATTTACAAAGAATAATTAAAGTTGAGCTCTTGAGATAAAAATTAAACTAATAAAATGAAAATATGGGCATTTAAGAGCTTAAATTCGCACTAATTGGAGCGATTATATCCATATATATTTCTCAGTACTACACACACACACACACACACACACACACACACAAAACAAATACTGAATATTTCGGCTTAATTCAAACCATCTTCAGTAGTCTAGTATAATAAATCTCTTGATGAATAATTCTAAACATCTTAGTAGTCTCGTATAATATAACTTCTTTCACACAATTCAAGTAATCGCAAATCAAAGTAATCGAGTGCAGCAAGGGAGTCTCTCAGATTACCAAATTGATGTCGCTAAAGATATTTAGCGTTGTGATATTCTTTTTGTCGATCGTGATTTAATTTATAGTATTTCATTGTGCAGTTATGGAGTGCAGTAACTCGCACTTAGTCTAACAGCTAAATGATTACATACTTCAGATTTGATAATTTGGGAGACTCCCTAGCTGGAGATTCGATTACTTTGATTTGTGACTACTTGAATTGTATTAAGGAAGTTGTATAATATTATACAAAACTACCAAAATGTTTGGAATTATTCATCAAGGGATTTTATTATATTAGATTGCTAAAGATGACTTGAATTAAGCCAAAACGTTCAGTATTTGTTATATATATGTAGACTGAGAAAAAAATATAGTCAATTTTAATAAATATTTAGTTCAATACAGCCAACTAAACATTTACTTACTATAAATAAATATTCGTAAAATGAATGATTATTAAATTAAATTAATGTTTCTTGTATCAAATAAATATGTCTTTATATTTAATAAATATTTAGTTGGCAGTATTCAATAAAATTTAAATTAAATTAAATATTTCTTAAAATTGACTATTTTTTCTCAGTGTAGTACTGAGAAATATATGTTGATATAATCGTTCCAATTATTACTAATTTAGGCTTAATTCGTGTTTTCATTTATGCTTTAATCTAAAAATTCAACTAAATACAGGTCTAAAAATAATGTTGTAGGATCATCAAAGTAATTATGTAGGATACTCAAGTTAATTGTTAGAATTAGTCAAAACTTTTTGCAGTTTCTACATTATATATAATTATTTTGATATTTAATCTCCATATTTTTTTTACTATTAAAATATTTCCAGAAACTGTTATCATAGAAACAATTTATCCGCATACTTTTAGTAAGAGTTTAAGTCACGTAAGACACATATGTACAATATGTAATTTCTTAAAGATGGAACATTTGCCATTTTTATATATTAGTTATAAATGATATAAAATTGTTTATGATACGTTAAAATTCTTATAAGGTAGCTTCTTCTTGTATAAAATAAGTAACATACATGTATAAACAACAAAGTTATTTTCAGATATATTGAATTAGAAGTTCGTAGCGCACGCGCTATTCCATTTGAATTACATGTTAAAAAAAAATAGCAATCGTACTATTTAATAAAGCAAAGTTTTAGCTCCAAAATTTATTTTTAAATTGTGGTACGCTGATATTTAACAGAGTTATGAAAAATCAAAATCAAAATGCTTCTTTTATTTAATCCGAGATAATTTGGTAACAAAAAATCTTAGGAACATTTTAAAAAAATGATGTTGTTAGGAAAACTTTATATTTTCACATTGGAATGTCAAAAATTTTCGCAAGTTTTTTTGAGCATGTGACAGACCCACAAAGTGAACAGAAAATTCTCATTTTGTCCAGTTAGTAGATTTTTATATGCAAAAATTACTAAATTTACAGAAACTCAAAAGACATAGTAATCTTTTGAAAGTAAAAATTTTAAGCTTTAAAATTCTTTTTTTTTTAAATTAAAATTTCATTCATTTTTTAACAAAGTTACAGTTGCGTAAATTTTGAATTGTTAGTAACACTATAAATTTTCGTTCCATCCAATATCCAGCTAAATTTTTAGATTCTTTAGCAAAATTCTTTTTTCCATGTGAACGTCTGCAATTCAATATATATTAATGCGAGCGCAATCCACAGGCATTTACAGCCACACCTCGCGCAGCATACGATGCGTGTTTGTGGTGCGACATGTAAATTCGTAGAGCAAAGGCACGAGCCGCAACGCGTGATGACCACGAAGAGGCACGCAAAAAAAAGAAAAGATGAAAAGAGGAGACGACACGGTGAAGGTGGAGACATAAGTTTCGAGCTCTTCGATTAAAATGCCATTGGCGAAAACATGCCGCGGGCATGCTCCTCCTAAGAAAGCCGTATTTCGTTAAGCGACATGATCGCAAGAGCATGATCGTATCGCTGTGATCATGTCCGCTCCTGAATCGTGCTTAATCTCGATTTATCACCCATGCTTCCTCATTTATTACTCGAAACCTCGACTATCTCAATATTTTTTTCAAAAACTGCTAAAAATAATATTTCGATTATAGATTAAATCAATAGATTAGATTAATAAACTATAAATTAAATTTTCAAAGATACATACAGATAGATTAGATTAATAAATAAATACATTTTTTTATTTAAATCTTGAAATATAAAAATTGATTATTTAATTAACAAAAAAATTGTTACCTATTGCTTGAAATGTAAAATTTATTATATTAAAATTTACATTGTGATAACAAGATTAATATTTTTGACGCCGTGAAAACATGTTGAATTTAAAGAGAAATTATTCAAGATGTTTATCGGAACGATGAGATATGCTTTTGAAACCGCAGTAAAACTGTGTAATGGATGACGAATTAGCAATGGCACGAAACGCATTCCCGATGCAAATTGAAAAGACGTATGGCTGCTACCGTACATTAAAATCCCGTTTACACTGCGTATTCTTTACAATCAACGTTTCGCTTAAATAGGTATTCATGTATTCTGATACATTCCAGTGCGCCACGTACGTATATGATGCTAAAGCGCAGCGCGTCAAAAGATTTCTACCCGGTCTTCTTTCTCCACGCACGCATTTATCATTGCAGTCATTCTTAGGCTGCAAATAATGCAGCTGGTTAAGTGCACTCCCCTTTGATCCGCGAACGATCTAACATCACGCGGCCACGCTGGATCCTCATACATCTCTTCCGAGAGCTACATACCGCGTGTAGTATCACGTACAAATCCATCCACACGAAAAAGTGACGACGTTAAACTACGTGTAATAAAATTTGTTCAAAACGCCAAAGGAAAGATTATGATCTCACATAATAAATTCTGTTGTACTTTCTCTTTCGCTCTTTATTTCCATTCATTTCATTCATGTGTCTTTGCAAATTGGAAGATATAGAAGCAATCATAGTTTTCTTAATAAAAAATATAATATCTCATTTTTAGAAATTACACTAACTTTATAAAAATATTAACCCTCCGGCCGCAAACATATTTTTACTTCCTCCGTCTATAATCTCGGCCTTTATTTAATTAAAATTGAAATTTGAGTAAAAATAAGGGTGAAATATAAGAGTGAATTTTACTTGTATCAAAAAAGAACCAGATCAATTGCACATGAAAAGTTAAAGAAATTAAGGAATTAATTATTAAATTAAGGAATTTATTATATGCACGCACATTCATTGTGCACGAAGACACGCGGTTCCTTATCATAAGCGAAAGATTAGCACTACCAATCCCAAATCGCGAAAGGATTTCGCGTTCATCAGAAACTGTTAAGCGCGACGAGTTTAAAGAGTTGTCGAGCTGTCCGTTCGGGCAGACTAGGCGGGAATCAGATCGAACGGATCGATTTGTGAGGCGCGCAACGCGGGGCAAATTGCGCAATGCAGTTTTGCATAACGTTTCGCACGCACCGCGCCGTCGTTCCCGTTATGACGGCGACGCTAAGCCGCAAGATTGGTCCACCGCATGAGCGTGCATATGCGCGCACGATACACACGCCTTCCCCCCTCGAGCGTGGATGCACGTACCGACAATAGATATTCCGTAACGCCCACGTTAGCGGGAGACAAAGGCCTGAATGGTCGGCCGGCAGATGCACGGGTTACACCGACGGTTATGCACCGACGTAATGCATCGACCAAGTCCGTCGATTTAGAACGCGCCGCGCCGCACCGCGCGCTCTGTCCATCCGTTTATTCGTTCTTCGTGACGAAGGCGCGGTACTCCGCCTGTAAAAGGCGCGCACACGCACGTGCTTACTCACACACGTGTGTACCGCACGGAGTTACGTAATTCGGAGAAGAGCACGCGGCCGAAGGAGCGAACCGACGATGACGACACCTTTCTACAGATAGAGGAGAGACGGAGAGAAAGAGATCCGGGAGTGTCCACTATACGAAACGCCAGGCTCATGCCCAGCCCATCTCTCACGACAAAACGTTGTCTCCTTCCTAGGAGAGACACGAATTCTCTTGCGAATTCCTGCCTCGTGTCGATTGTCTCTCCATTTACCGTATAGTACAGAAGGAAATTGAAAAACTAAACTTTTAATATTCACAGTGACAACATACAATCATAAAGGTGACATTTATATAAATGTGTTATGTAGAATTAAAGTATGTCGTTAAACAAATTATTTTATAGTTATGGTATAAATAGATTTTAACTAGAGATATATTAATTCTATTGTTCATATAATATATGTAAAACTTCATATTATATATGTAAAACTATAATATCAGCTTTAATTGCTATCACTATATTTTTCTTTAAGTGTGATTGGAAATTTATTTTTCGACCATCTATCAAATCTCTGGATGTAATTTACTGTTTATTAAAAACTCCTACTTAAAGAAAGACTTAATAATAACAATTATAAAAGTGAAAATTATACAAGTTTTATGTGTAAAATTAATGTACATAATTGAAAATTTTTATTTTACAATTATTGCAATCATAAAATAGTTAATTTAACTGTAAATATTAATTCTACAAAAATTTGTATAGTTGCCTTTATGGTTTATAGTTATTGTTATCACTATACTTTTCTTTCTAATATAAGGGTTTCAGCAAATAATAAATAAAAATCTCCAATTCGGAATTTTCCACCTTCAGAACTAATAGAATAATAAAATATATTTCGTTTCCACTGAAACATTTGTCACTTGAACAGAAAGAAGACAAGAAATGCAAGCTTCATTAAATGAAATTCTGAAAGGCTCATTCGTACAATCGTATTGTTCAATACTTCTTTTACATTTGCGACATTCCTCGAATCTAATGTCACTTTTCTCATTACAAATTTTGTTTCTCTCTTTCTCTCTCTCTCTCTCTCTCTCTCTCTCTCTTTTTCTCTCCTGTTTCATATTCTTTCCACGTAGTCGAGGATTTTCTAATTCGAAGCAGCCTAGATGAAAGCTACCTAGTAGTTTCTGTTGCACCACTATTCAAATGCAACGCCGTGCCTTTCCGCGTCTCTTTGCAGTACGCCGCTCGAAATATCTCTAATGAATTGGAAACACATTGCTACACTAGAAGACATGCTTGTAGGAACGTCTGATGACGACATTCTCTTTTATCGAGAGAAAGAAAGACTCTAGCGATGTCTGAAAGCGTCTCAACGATGTCCATCGAGAGAGTCGGACTTCGGACCTGCCCACGTTCAGCTTCAATCGTTGCTCTTTTCCGCAGCCATTTCTTCTCGCCCACGAGAATCATCGAGAAACAAAGTCATAGATCGCTTCAAATCCATAAATACATGCAATGTACATACGCAGCGTACAATAATCGAAGAAGTCGATAGATAATCGATAAGCGTGATGATGAGTTCCCGTGTAGGTCGCTATTTGCCTAGTTACCCACATCGCCTGGCCTGGCCATGTGAAATCAGAAATTAGAAATCGGACAGATAATGTGGGTGCAGAGATTCCGGGTTTCTAACAATGAGAAATCGCACGGTCGCCAGCCGGCGCGAGATGTCATAAATCCCAGACCCGGCACGCGAACCGTCGTCGACGAACGACGGCGATGGCGACGGCGACGACAACGAGACGATGACTATGGCTAATCCTACTTCCGAGCGTCCCAGTTTCTTCGTTTTAGCGGGCCACAAGATTCATCGATGCAACATCGTTGCAAGTAGGTCAAACGCAATGCAAAGTCCGTAACTTCGATTACCTCGCGCGCACGTGCGCACGTTGCAAGGAGCAGGTGGCGTTTCGAATTTCCATAAAATACGAAAACTATTATTATCAACCTCGAATAAGCCTGTTCGAATAAGATGGTTCGCGGCAGATAACATTGTAACATACTATACGCAGCAACAATTGACCGAATTTTTAAAGTCTTTTATAATTCTTTGAAACGCAGATTTATTTATAAATTCTCATTGAATCCTTCCATTGAATTTCATTTATAATTAAAGCGCATAATATAATGGTGGAAAGAGAATTAACACTTTTATACAGTGAGTATTGATTTTTTGTCCAATTAAGAATCGTCATTATAAATGACGTCAATCGTCCGTAAATAAAGCTCTCCATGAAACACGATACCGGATAACTTCTGTTACTGAGAAACAGAGACGCGTTCGAGATCGGACCTGTCCTGGGACCACGAGGCCTCACCATTAGGAGACTCGCCGATGCCATTAGCGCCGCTCTGAGTGATAGACGCCAACATTAGCCGTCCAACGACTCGTAACTCTCACAGCTATCCGCGCTATTATCCCGCGAGAAGACTCCTCCGGATCAGGTCTGATCTCACTGCACCGTCAGTCCGGAGTCTTTGCTTAAGGTTCGCCTTTCAGGTTTGCCTTTAACGGGCACCCCCGCGGTTTCTTCTATATCGCCGCCACCGCCGACGACGACGATGGCAACAGAGGGAAGAAGCGAGGAGAACCGTGGCGGAACGACAGAAGATTCCACGGCTGCCAAAGGCAGGCGACGAGCACGAGGCTCACGAAGGAATCCACGACTATCGGAAGCGATCGCCGAATGCACGAGCAATAATTTACCCCTCCTCCCGCCCCGAGTCCTCCTCCACCCTCGTCGCCACGATCGGCCGATCGTCGGAGTCTTCTCGCGTCTTTTCTCCAAGTTCTCGCGGAACATCGCACCGCTGAGATTGCTGTGGGCTGTGGGAAGAATATCGGGTCCGTTAGGCCCGTTTCACAGGTCGCGGAATTTTCTCCTCCGGTAAAGTTGGAGAGAAACAAGGCGAGGGTGACTCTGAGATATACACCGTGTCTAGTCGCTATAAACATCATGTCTACTTAACGTAATTCTCTCTTTAAATAACCGCAAATTTAGATAACTATACCTGTCCTGTTACTTGCATATTATATACTTTGCGATTCTTCGATTTTTCAGTTTGATCGTAATTTACATAATTATGGCATAACAATTCCTTAAATAAGAAGCTTTAAATATTTAACGTTTTTAAATAATAGATTTATATTAAGTTATACTCTCCAAAACTGACATGAAAATCTGTAACACAGTTATTGAATCTGACGCTGATTTTACAGACGCTGGCTCTGTAAAATCTCTCTCCATTTAATTAATTAAAATACACTAATTAATTTCAAGAAATCAAAATGACTTATGTAAAAAAAAGAAATGAATAATAAATACATTTTAATAAGAATAATTCAAATTTCAGATGAAGAAATTTCACATAAAGAAAACTAAATTATATAATTTAAACATGTTTGACAAAAAAAGATTCACTTACAATCGAAGTCCGATCGATCCACCGTCAGCTCCTCTTTAAAGGATTAAAAATATTTCTATAGTTTCAATGTATTTATAAATATATTCGATCTTTGAATAATTAAAATATAACAGGAAGCTCGAAATTTTAATTTAATCGCAAGATCTCGAGGATCTGTAAAGCTGTATGGACATATAATCCTATATTCTATTCTGCAGCATAATATAAACGCTTATTGCATTTACTCACGTCTAATACTGTTTAGTCTGAATAAATACTTTTACTTCGCGCAGCGGAGATATAACCGCGCGTGTCAGTCTGTGACAAACAATTCGCGATTACTGGCGGCCGCATTAATCAACGTATATCGCCCGATCAAAAATAATTTAAGATCTATTGTGCCCGTTTTGCATTGCGCTATCTGATAAAAGTCCGTTAGCATGAAGCAGGTCTTAATGCTAACCCGCGCGCATGCCAGAGGAGAATAGCAGTAAAGGCATTGTTAGTAGTGCGCGTCCCGTTACTTTGTTGCAGTTGACAGCGAATAGCCAAAGCAAGCGAGAATGCCCTACGGCGATGACTATCGATTTCACGGAAAAACCGCACGCTTTTATTCATCGATTAAATAGACGTTTCATTCACCATTGACGGTTAAACAGCCACGGTGTACGCACCGCTTATAAAATATCCGCGTTATCGTACTCTTGGTAGTATAATTTATTTACGATTCATATCATTTCATTTTATAGCTAAGTCACTAGCAAATATTAGATTCATTCTCTTTTTTTCAATCTAATTCTAAGTACTCGACATTTCCATAAAAATCACATTGATTGAAATTCCGAAAGGCAGATAAATAAAAAATGAGAATGTGCTAAATAAAATAATATTAATTAAAAAGAGAAATCCTATAACCTTGATGCTAAAATAGTTCCGCTTTTGTACGAAATCAGCATAGATAACGGATCATTTAATCACATTCAGTCACGTTTTAACTTACTATTAACTTTCCGGAACTGACGCCAAGATTTGTAACAGAACCGATGAGGCCTTTTTGGCTTCATTATCATTTTATTTTTTTTCTTCTTTGTATTAAATATACAATACAGAGTATTGAAAATATGTGAATATAATAGAAATTCTAATGATATACAAATAATATCAAAATCAAATAATTCTCAAATAATTCTCGAATAATAGAATTAATACAATTTATTAGCACCTTCGACGGTTTTAGTGTCATAAAATTAATTAATTTCAGAAAATCAAAATAATATTATAACTTGTATAAAAAAAAATAAATATAAGTATTTTAATTAGAGTAATCCAAATTTGCAGATGTAACATAAAGAAAATTAAATTGTTTGACATTTATAACAAAGAGACATTTATATAATTGAGTCGATCAGGAGAAGTATAAAATGTATAGATTTATTGTAAATAAAAAAATAAGAAAGAAATTCTTCAACCGAAAAATTATGATTTGTCCATTTTCAACCATAATTCCAATGCAATCATGCAGACTCTTTTTATAGTGTAGCGATTAGATTTAAAAATAGTCAACATAAATAATGTGAGAATAAGAATAAAATTGAATGTCTCCATGTCTCCTTAACTTGCAATGCTGAAGGTAATAAAGATTCTTTTTTTATAATTAAATAAATTTAATATACCCATCGTCAGCTCCGGAGAGTTCAACAGCAACAGCAATTGTGTTACCCATTGCAATACAAACTATATTCCAGTGAAAAACGAAAAGTGAATTAAAATTTAGATGTCAGAATAGCGCTCGCGTTCCGCGGGGATGCGAAGGGATTCGAGCGAAATGATCGCATGCAAGCTCGCGACTATAAATATTTCGTTGTGGCATGCCGTTCTGACGCGATTACCGGTTTACCCGCGCCGTAATATCGCATCGCAACAACCAATGGAGAAGAGGACGGTCGAGAGATTAGTTCCGATTGCACTGCCGCGACAGAGAGTTATAGGGAGGGCTCCCCCGGCTGTATTCGCCGTCTCTTCGACCAAGCATCGATCCCGGGCTACCGACTGTTCCCCTGCCCGTTAATGAGTCATGTTTAATTGGCGTGGGAAGCCTGCGGCGGTTTACGTCCGCGTAACGGAATTGAACCGTACTCGATGCAACCGGTGCCGCGCGCGAATGCACCCAGCGCTAATGTCTTGTCCCCCTCGCGCCCCCTCCTCTCACCCTCGCGAGAGAGATGCATCGGCCACAGCAGCCGGTCGCGCGATTCTCTCTAGGACATACACGAGCGTGGATCCGGCCAATTCACCATCCTCAGGCGAATAAAGGTAAATGTGAAACAACGGTTTTTTTATTGTGCCCAATATTATGCGGTACGAAGTGACGTGTTGACATTATCGTTAACGAGTAATGTGTATCGAGTAAATGCTTTCTAAAGTACAAGATTCCGTGACCAATCTGCGACCGGACTTACAAACAAAAACTTGCAAGTCAAATTGTGATTTCACACGTTGCTCTCGCGTGATTTGACTCGTGCCAGCCACGAGGCGCATCGACACCGGAAATACTGTCGTAACAGATGGTACGCGTCGCTCGCATCGCGAGATCAGCTTCGCACATTTGTGCAGTCTGTAGACGCGGGATTAAAATTTTCTCTCCTTTCTTCATGTGCTCGTCACATTAACTGATAATTCTTCATTTTTTAGAAACACAAAGAGATATTTCATCTAATATTATTTATAAATATATTTCTTTTTAACTTATGGCAAAAATAAATTCTTGTATCCAGGTTTATGTCATTTAAATTAATTATACACACAGAAAAATATCATTTTATTGCTAAAAAAAAGTAATTACTCAATTTACTTTTTTCTTTCAAGTCAGATTATAAGATTATTTTTTATTAAAGATATATCCTTAACAAAAAAAATTTCCTTGATAATACACTATTTTTTTCTCGGTCACAAAATAATTTATTTGCGAGAAATTAATTTCACTAAAATAAATCTTTATTTAAATACGAAAAATAAAATTTCATTCCTAGCAAATAAGCCATCTATTTTAGTTTTTTACAAATACAAAGAGATATATTTCATCAACACAAATTTTTTCATGACTAATAAATATCGAAGAAAATATCGTAAATAACATTTATCTTGTAATGCTTTGGCATTTTTCTTTCAGTATTTACTTATTACAAATTTTAGTAAAAGTTTAGTAAAACTCATCATTATGTAAAAATAAGATAATTTTCTTTTAAAGAATATTATAAAATTAATCGAAAAGGCGATCTTATACATATAATAAAAAAATTGAAGTTGTTTTAATTTAATAATCTTGATTAAATAATATTATATGCTAATATCAGATGCTTATTATAGCATCAATATTATTAAATTGTGTTTCAAGCAGATTTCGGCGCGCAATATGCAGAATCAGATATGAAGTAACCAAAATATTTAAACATTAAGACAAACATTCAGTTTGATCAAAAACAGCGGTTTTACTTAATTAGATTTATTCTCATCCAATTTCATATTATAATATAATTGAAGTATTAAATTTACTAGGATTCAAAATAATGCTTGATGAAATTTATGATAAATTCGTAGTTTACATAAAGTTTTGAAATATTTGAAACAAGTAGTTATTTGCAATATGTATTTTTTTGGTGTGAATTATGTAACTTATGTAAATTAACTGTCACCATTTTATGTTACTTAAATTAATTGTACAAAATTACTATAACCATTCGCACAACTCTGACTGCTCTATAGTTATTGACTTGAAATGACATATTATAGTTTATAACTTGATGCGACGAATGACATTCGTCGACCATGTCCTTCAACCTTGCATTACCGTGTCTCTCAGTAACGTGTCTCACCGTAACAGTCGGATCGCGCGGAACGCAATTGGAAGATCTTGAATACGTTCCCCAGAGCGTGCCGACGATTCTCTATTTTCGTTTCGTGAAAGGATCCACGATATTTCATGTCACGGACACGAGCGAGAGAGCGTTTTATTACCACGACTGGTGTATTGCTTCATAGAAATGACGGCGCATACGTACTTACGTTGCTCTAACAACGAATTATACGAACGCTTGCGGTGTAGTTGAGAATAGAGTCAAAACTAGATCGCGGTAGCTACTAATATCCATATAATTAAACTTATATATAAATTTACAAATATATACTACGCGGAGTAAATAAGGAAATATGATCGAAAATTTATTTTTAAAATTATTGAGCGATCATAAATATTTCATAATTTTGCATTATATTTAAGATCCCTGACAAAAATTTTTCTCTAACTTTTCGGAATTTTTGTATTTCCGAATTTTCAGAGCTCCTGAATAGTTTTACAACTTTTTAAAAGATTTCTCAGATTTTTTATATAAATTGGAACATTTTTTTAAAAGTGCTGAGAAAAATCTATCTATTTGTTCTAGAATTTTTCATATATAATAAACATAAATCACATATTCTTTTGTTTCTCTCAATAAATTACAGATATTTCAAGCAAAACGGTAGCCGATTTAAATCAGAATTCTCTTTTACCGCCGAGATTCGCACATTTGCGAGTCGCCGATTGTGTCGTTAAAGCGTAAAAGAGAACAAGTATCTACAAGCGTACTCGCAAGAGGCAGCGGCGACATACGTTTCTATCCTCTCGTGCAGCTTAATGTGCATCGCGAATGCCAACACGAAGTCACACCCATCATAGAGAACCTGTGGGTGGCGCCATGTATTCGCGAATAAGTCGTACGATCGGCGTTCACGATGCGACGATTTCCGCGAGGTGTTTCACAAATGAAGCGCTTGAAGCGACGAAATAGTCGTTATTATACGTGCGCCGTCCGATCGAGGCGAGATTTTATCGGCATGAATAATCGTGCGGAAATTTTAATGTCCGTTAAGAGCAACGACACCTGATCGCGCGAGGATGACGTACCTTGCGGGTAACTGTATGCGAATGTCTCTGTTATCGGACATATCTGCCATACGGCGTGACGTATCGAGAAGAAATTCTTAATTAATCGTCAGCAAATTATTTCGAATATAAAGTCTTGATCGATCAGATGTAGATGATTGCTTATAAAAAGATGTTAAAAAAATGAACATATTCAAAAAAAATTAACGTTAAAATATTTAAAATTTTAGCTATAAATATAAATCTGAAAATTAATTTATCGAAATAATTAAATCCAGGGATAGTTGGATAGTTAAAACGTTAAAAAAATTAAAAAAAAAGTTAAAAAGTTAATAACTTTTAATTTAACTTAGTTAATTTTAAATGCATTAATTTTTAACTTAATTTAGTTAAACTTTAATTTATTAATTTTTTTTAAATTAAAAATTTTTCTATCTTTCTTAATGCTAATATTTTTTTTCTATAAAGTCTTAAATATTAAAGAATTTAGAAAAAGTTCAATGATTTTATGATGAGAGACTCTATAATAAGAGTCACACCATACGGTAGCCAGTTTTTATTGACTCGCTAGATTTTGTCAATTCCCACTTATATTTGAATCACACTAATTTTAGGTATCACAAACATTAAATTTCAGCAACATAAATATGAAATGAGCCTTAGATGAAGAATTGTAGAATAGAGTTGCACGTCCACCCATTTTCTAAATTTTTACGTATATTTTTTGTAACAAATATCTATTCGATGTAATCGTAAATGAACAATCGTTTTAGAAATTAAAGAAATTAGATGAAGGTTAAAAAAGAGAAATAATACATATATCTTTCTCTCTCGCAAGATTTTGACAAAAACACCTTATGGTGTTTGTAACTCTTATATATATATAAGTAACTTACATGTGGATATAAAATTAAATTAAATTTACCTAATAATCTATATTTGTAAGGATTATTTAAAATAATCTTTATAATAATTTTAAGAAAAATTAGGACATTCTGATTTCAAAAGTAATTTTTTTCAAAAGTAATTTTTTTCAAAATTAATTTTTTTTTAAACTTAAATTAATTTAATCTTAATTTAACTTTTATTAAGTTAATTCTTTATTCTTTCAACTTCCAACTTAATTT
>NW_017259538.1:1073163-1074615 GCF_001594045.1 Atta colombica | reverse complement strand
ATATATAAAACAATATATTATGTAATATGTGGAACTAATTGATATATAAACAAAAATCTTCTGGTTTGTTCATTTTTCTCGGATCAGAAATTTTTCTCGGAATATTATAATTATTTTCATAGCCCAACAAAATTGTTTTTAAATTTACATTAACTAAAATTTACATTAACTAAAAATTTACATAAATTTTTAAATACTTAGTAATATCATTCTCTTAGAATAATTATATAATTTTTATGTAATTTTTATGACGCTATATTAATTGATAATCTTTTAATAAATATTATATAGATACATATATCTGTATCAAAGTATAATATGTGAACACAAAACAAATGATTTTTAAAAATAATAACATTAGGAAAAAAATAAAAGAATTAACAGAACGCAGCAGATATAAATGCATAAATGTTACGATGCCTAAATATTACAACATTAAATAGAATAAATTGGCATCTGCTGATATGTTCTCTAAAAAACAAATGTGTCTAGTTTCAACGTTAATTTCAGAAACATCAAAACTGAATTCAGGATAAAAAGGACTTTGACTTACCTCCCTAGACGTCGGTGCCCCCAGGACGCAGGGGCTGTCCGGGCGGCGGGGCGCACTGGCCCACCGCTTGCTCGAGAGCTCGCTCTCCTCCTGGAACAATAAACGCGACCTGTAATTAGACAAAATGAAGGTAAAGGTGATAGGCGGCGGAGTCTGATGAGCGCTATTATAGCAATCGTAATGGCCGCCTGGAAACAAAATTGCTCTTTGCAGAAAATTAGCAAGATAGAAATTTAAGGGCTTGGAAAGGGTGAAGGCGGAACAGTCGCAACGTAGGTCGTGGATAGTTCTAAACACTACGTGTACACGTCACGAAAAGACCATGTTGCAATTTATTTATCTCATCAAAAATAATAGATCTATTGTCAGAATAATAAGTAACGAAAAAGAGAATCTTGAAAATATATAAAAATTAAAGATTTTCATATTTATTTCATTATTTTGAGGATTAAGTAAAGGATCTTAACCTTTAATATACACGATTTGATTGTTCTGCACATTTCTTTTCTCCCAAAAATTAGAAACATCAAGTAATCAGTTATAACATTTATGTACAATTTTTTAAATACCTTACAAATACTTTTCAAAGATATTAAAGTATATAAAGTATATAAAAAATAATAATTTGTAATAATAATTTTTTAAATAATAATTTTTAATAGTTTTTTTTCTTAATAATTTTTGCATATTTATCAAAGAGAAAAATTAATCCAAGACACGAAGACCCTTCGTGTGTAGTAAAGAGCCGGAAAATCATTATGTGTATTAAGAGTTAAAATCGAAAGGATCCAGACATGTATGTTTAATTTTCTTTTGAACGCATTACATGGCGAATAATAATCACAGATCACGTAATCATGCTGCCGACGATGATTACCATATGTGTAACTTTAAATAAG
>NW_017259538.1:1044931-1073063 GCF_001594045.1 Atta colombica | reverse complement strand
TATAATAACCGCAAATTTACGCACGCTTTCGCTCGTCAATTGACGAACCACAAATCGACTCACATTGCAATTACATCCACCATCGAATATCATGATGATCAAAACTCGTTAATACTCTCGTGTCTTGTCTTTAATTTCGACTTCCTTGAATGGAAGCTAGACATCAGATGCGATGACACGATACTTATTAACGGTAAATGTATTGCAAGATATAAATCAATTGTCAAATTAACAATCATTTCTCACAGTAAATGCGTAATAAAATATTTCTTGTTTCTCCAGAACACCATTTAATATAAAGGAAGTGGCTAGTTATTTTTTATATGGAATTAAAATACCACAATAATTGGAAAATGTCATAATATAAATAACAGTAATTAAAATAATTATAAGTTAGTTATATTCATAAAAATAAAAGTAAAAAAGAATATACCTATTAAAAAAATCGTTGTAATAAAGTACATAATTTTTATTGAAAGACTAATGGAAATAAAGAATAATATTTTAGAATACTTGGAATGATATCTCTTCTCTCACATATAGCAAGGCAAATCACTGTAATATATAATTTAGAATAGTGTTTTGTGACACGATTAAAGGCTCGCGGCATGAAATGCCAGGACAACACTAATGGATCAATTATGCGAGTCATCCGGAACAAAACAGAGATTCTAATTGTAAGAGAAAGAATCCTTTATCTTCTTCTCTTAAATTTACCACACAGCGTGTCAGAATAATTAAAATTACATTTCACAACACGAATTCTCATTGACTTGATTTAGAGAACTGATGAATCAAGATTAAATTTCAATAAGTATTCATTATACTAAATTAGGATAACTCGCCGCACTTATCAAAAACTTAATTCATTAAATATTATTTACTATGTTTAAAGTAAACGAATTATATCAATAAAAACTTTGTATTGTCTTATGAAAAAAATATTAGAAATCTGATCTGAAATATTAGAAATATTTATATTTCATATTAAAAAATGAACTTTTTTAAACCCTTGCATTTTTGCCATTATATTCCATAGATATATGGCTACTCATAGGGGAAGGAGGAGTATGTATAGCTCATGAAAAATTTATAAATAATGCATATAAATAAGACGTAAAATGATACAATAATTTATAAAATAATTTATAAAGTTTTATTAAAGAATAAAAATAATAAATATGTATATGAAGTAATAATAATAATTACAATCTTCTACATGTATTACAAGTGTTATGACATGAGATACATATTTCACATAATGCATTTATTGTATTTAGTGCACTGAATTCAATCTACGCACTTTGTATACTTTGGGCATAAATCTCGCCCGCTAAAAATGCAGTATATCCCAAACAGGTGGGATATACAAGACAACAAACTAAGCAAAAAATACAAGAACAAAATACTTGTATTTTGTTATACAACATGCTTTACTATTCCTCTACACTCATGTATCACGAAATAATCATTAAGTCTTTTGCACGTTCTATAGTAATCATTTTATGTAGATTATAATTTATGGTGCTACTTAACAGAATGATACATCGATTCAACTCACAATAATTTCATTAACATTAACAGTAAGAAATCGTAACACTATACTAATATAACATAAAAGCATGTAATGGAAAGAATAGTTGCGGTAAAATTACTCCAATTCCTTCTATTTTGTCTGACTTCTGCGGCGTATTTGCCGGAGTTACATAAATTCAACATAGAATTTTGTACAAGTTTTCAAAAGTGCTAAATTACAATAACAATCAAAAACTATAATTTGTATAAGTGTATAAAAAAATAAACTTTTGGATTTGAAAATGCTAAATCATAAAAAATATAATAATCAAGCGAAAATATAACCAGTAGGTATATTAAAAATTAATTTTATACGAATTTTAAAAGTGTTGAATTGTAACGTAGATTAAATAACTGTTGTGACAGAAAAGAATGGAACGTAGTTACGGAACTGGTTGAAATAACACGATGAAATTAATTCAAATTGTAGAATGTTACTTTGTTTGTACAAGTACATACGAGTTACGATAGTATCTGGCGCAATGGCGGGTGACACAATCCGGCAGTGTTTCATTTCACCATATTTACGTGAAGGCGACGGGCGTATTTTGGCGACCCGACGCGCACACGCGAGCGCGGTTATTAAAACGTTAAAACAATTACTGCTCGGCTCGTGACATACACGAGCTAAGAAAAAAGCATGGCAAAGAAGAGAGAGAAAGAGAAAAAGAGGGAGAGAGGGAGGGAGGGGAGAGAGAGAGAGAGAGAGAGAGAGAGAGAGAGAGAGAGTTAGAGGCAGCGATAAGGAATAATTGCGCCATCATTTCTTGCCATCTCAACCGTATGTACGACAAACTGCGACGACACCCGCAACGAGCGAAGGCGACGATGCATTATGGTGCCCTCGGCCGCACCGCTCGCTCTCGCGAAAGGCGAGACCACCCGCGTTCAATGCGACAATGAAACAATCACGAGATACAGATTCGAGCGGGTGATCGACGGTGGGAACATCGCGATCGCGTTATTCGCGTAGTTTCATGTCTTCGACTTTGACTTGCGCAATGTTTGAAACGTTAATTGATTGCTTTTTCATGATGCGATCTACAAGAGTCTTTTACATTTTTTTTATATTTTTTTCAGTTAAGATCGAAATATATGTTGATTTTTGAAATAAATATTTTTTAATTTATTTATTATATTCCACTTTAAAAGATCTCTATACTATGAAACATCAAAGAAGTGATAATAATCTTTCAAAGTAAACATATATCAAGCATTAAATAATAAATTAAATTTTCAGTCCAATTTAATATATTTTCTTGGATTAAATTACTCAGTTGTTTTAGATAAATTAACGATATATTGAGTAAGAGCAATGGCGATCTATACGAATTATTAAAAATAACTAAAATTGTGTGTAATTTGATATTATGAATTTAATAGTTCAATTTCAAGAACTTATCTTCCATCCGTTTTTAAATTTGCTTCATAAAAATATTACTATTACTATAGTGTACAGATTACATTTCTTATTGATAATTCAGCGCGCAACCATGCTAAATTTACAAGATTCCGTTCTTGCACAGGACAAATTAACTCGTTTCTTCGTCATAAAGTTAGAGCTGTGTGATTTAGAAGCGTAGCTAAAGGAGTGAAAATGGATTGCATACATACATTATATCGCACAGCCACCGCAAAGTGCACCCACAAAACGCGTGAAGCGTCATTATCGTCTCCTTATTATTACATATTGCATTATTACAACGCACGTCGCGACAGACTCCGTATTACTTTCGCCGGATTTCTCCTATTTTCTGTGATGCCGTGATTGCGTTGTGGAAATTGAAATTGGCGGCGCCTTTGGATACACCGAACGTATTGAAACGCGCACCGAATGCGCAAAAAAATAATCGATCCAGATTTGAGAACGAAAGTTCGCAGGAAAACGACGATTTACGGTTCCATAATGATAACGAGAACGTGAGCAAAGCGATTCACATCTCTCCCGATCCGGTACGATGACCCACAGTATACAATTTAATACGAGATCCAACATGCTACTTAGACGGCATCACGTCGCGTCGCTCGTATTACAATGTCGTTATTTGGATTTGCGTGGGTGCCACGTATAAACTCGCTGATAGAAACGTGAAACATAGCGAAGCTAGTTCCGCAGTTCTGCATCCAAAAAGGGATATGAGCTAAATGCATTCTCAGGGGCCTTGCGTTCAGCACGTGGACGCGCGTTTCTGCGATGTACTTTATTTAAGACAGATAACGATGGAAACGTTACGCCTAAGCCATATATCTTGCTGATGATATAAACCTAATCTTGAAAATCTTATTAGAAAAGACACATTACATACTCTAAATTATACTCATACCTTATATAAACCTGGAAGAACGATTTCAGTTTAAATAAGATTTAGCTACATGTTATTTGAATTTAAATGAAAGATTCAAAGAACGTAAATACTGTTTGCTTTTCTTATTTTTCATTATATACTTATTGTCAGAGAAAAAGACATGATAGCAACTATTAAAATGATAACTGTTCAATATGTACATTTAATATATATAAATGATTAGACTTATTTCACTCTCTTTCTTACTCTTCTACAATTCTTTAGAGTAGAGTCTTATTTTGAAGAATGAAAATTGAGTCAGTCTTGAAAAAGAGTGATTCAATTTTCAATATTCAAATTGATTGCTAGAATGTTAAAACTTTTTGCCATCAACTTAAACGTTCTAATTATTTCAATCCAACAACATTAGTCAAATCATTATTTCAAATCTGTATCCATAGCTAAATTTTTAGATACTTCAGTAAAACTGTTCCTGTATTATGTAAAGTCTGTTATTTCATACGTGCGTTGATTAATAAGCAAAAGATTTCCTTTGCATACAGCAACCAACTATTGCGTAGGATTCAATTTATCGCACTTGAGAATTCAATTTATACGATCAACCCTTAGAATAAATGGTGGTTTTATTTATATTAAAAAGTACTAAAAGTACTAAAAGACTTTCTGGACGTATTTATATTTCGTGGCACGAATCCATGTCACCCACATCACTAAAACCGACCCTGAAATGTTCGCCACAATAGAGCACGCAATTTACTTTTACAGAGTTCCTCATTTTGCGATAAAAAGAATCCCTATTAACGGAATGCATTAAAAATCCAAAATAAATCGCGATAATTTGTCCTATTTTAATGCAGTGCGATAGAAAATAACAAGAACTCTTTCAAATGCTAAACAATTAGGACATTTTAATAAGACGAAAATAACACCGTTTACGTAAACGCAAACATCATTAATATCAGATCGGCAATTACATGCAAATTAGACTGCACTTAAAAGTCATCGAAGAAACGGAAAAAAGAAATTTTTCACATTTAACCCTTCAAATCTGATTTTATTAAAATGATGTTAAAAAAATTTTTTTTAATTCAATTCAAGGTATTTCCTTTAACAAGTAATTCATTCTAAACAATTAATTTTTTTTAATTTTGACATTTTTTCGATATATATATTATTATGCACATCAAATCTCAGATCGATAGAAATTAAATAATTTAAACGAATAATATTTTCAAATTTGATTTACAATGTGCACAAAGTCTGAAAAGGTTAATTCTCTGCATGCAATCTTTCTTTAAATTATATCATCAACATATAGTGTAATAGTGAATTCGGATAGACGCATTAATGAACACTGGTGCATATTAAAGTCGTTGCTCATTTGATTTACTTAATTTTTAATTTAATTTAATTTAATTTTAATTTAATTTGTATAAAAGTAAAATATTTCGAATTATAAAATACAAATTTTAGTTAATAGCACAATAAAACGTATTGAGAATTTCGGTTCAATCGATTTTTACATTTACATTAAGCACACATATTTACATCAATTTTTGTATAGCGGCTTTAATGTGCACCAGTGCGCACTGAATGCTCAATCGAATTCGTTATTACATTTCGATTTGCGGACGAGAGCTACGCACTGCATACGCACATTGTGCTCGTACGATGGCTGCGCCATCATCGCCCATTCCTACGTTTTCAGATTACTAATATAATCGATTAGAACTTCGAAACCTCGAACATTCTGGTACAAGTTTCTAATGTCGAGCTTAATCCTTTTCGTGCGCGATGTGTAAGTTACGCTAATCAAGCGCACCATAAATTGTAACTTTCGGTCATAAAAGTGGAACTATGAAAGTGATTTGCAACTCGGTAAGAAGAGAGATACCTCTCCACCTCTCCCATCTGCTCGATTATGGTTTTCGCGCGAGTTGAATGAGAAGGAGGGCTCTTGAAATAATGCATAAAATTATCGAGAGTGCGATACTTACGCACCTGTGAGCGAGTGCGTTTGCATCCCTTCTCTATTAACGCTCGGTAGCTCGGCTAAAGAGGTTTTACGTAACGTTAGATTATCTGCTAGATATATTAGCGGATTATTTATAAGTTCGTATCATTAACTGCCTTCGCGTTCAACCGCGTTTACGGCGCCGCGTCTGTACTTGCTACGATTGTAATTTACTTGAAAAGGCGAATCCGATTATATTAGTCGAATCAATCTTACATTGCAAAAAGTTAATTACACGCTTCACTACAAAGATAAATTATATTAATTTAGTAAACATTTAGCATTTCACGTAACAGTCAGATTGTGTAATGTACCTCTTTCATCATTTTTTCATTAGTCTAATATGATTTTTTTATATATCAAATGTTACAGCATGACTGGTATTTAATTTGTACTAAAAGGACGATTTTGTCTTTTAAAAGTATTTAAAAATTATCTAGATACAGATTTGAAAATAATTTTGTTAGACTATAATTAGGATGCTCAAAGATAATAAAAGAGCTATACTGCAAAAGCTTTGATATTCTAGCTTAATATACAAAAATTCATTTGAATTTTAACAGGCAAATATTTTTAAAATATGTAATTTTATAAAAAAAAAAATTCAAATAAAAGTTACATAGAAGAGGAAGTTATTACCATTATGTCTCCTTTCATATCATATAACTTTTATTTGGAATGTTTTTGATAAAATTACATATTCTTCGAAATATTTGTCTGTTAAGATTAAAAATGAATTTTAATCATCTCGTATATAAAATATAAAGTATAATCAGCTTGAACATCCTGCATAATTATTTTGATGATGCAACAAAATTAATTTCATATTTGTTATACTCATGATGTCAGTAAACCGTCCTTTCTGTATGAGATATCTACTTATTATACACAAAACGATTGCGAAATCGTGGAGTTATATATGTCCGATGTGACAATCGTAATTTTTCCACCGGCGCATTTGGTGAAACATTAATTACAACTACGCTCACCACGCGCCACTGCAATTATATTGCAACGCGGATAGAAAGTTGGTCGCGAGTCCGATTGTGCACCAAATTACTTCTATTCGTCTCGCCGAGTGTAAACACATCACGTAATTACATTAAAATCACATTAAAATACGTTTCGGGCGTTGCGAAATTAACAATTATGACTCATAAGCGCCGTTTTAAAGTGAATACCTTTACACTCGAGTGCATAAAATCGAGACGCTAATCTTCGTTTAATTATTCCTTGTACATTAGATGGTATTTTATGCGATGATTGTTATTTTCTCCTATATTTTCCCTAAAGGTTCCTACATCATGGATAGATAAATGTGCGATATGTCGTTCAATTTCTTCAAAGAAAATAATCTTTTCTCTAGTAAATAAATGGCTAAATCCGAACCGTAAAGATATAAAAAATATAAAACAATAAAAAAATATATAAAATATAATAAAAGTAAATTGTAAACATTTTTACTTTCATAATTTCTATGTAATATAATATCAAACTTAATTTTAATTGTTTTATAATATATAATGCTTTTAGCATCAATGCCATTCAATTTTATAGGAATCTCAAGTATGATAAATAATGTAAAGTTTCGACATTCTAGCAACCAGTTTGAATGTCCTATATAATTTTGGAAGTCCAACAAAATTATCTTCAGATTTGTATTTAACTAAAATTTAATTCAACAGCAAAACCATTCTTTCCATGTACAAGTCAGTAAAGAATGACTGGTACTGAGATATTTCCTTAAAAGTAAATATAACGTATAAAATTACGTATTAAATTAGTAAAATTATGATTCATTAAAATGGGAGACACGATGAGAAAAAGAAATCGGGTGAAAAAGAGGCGGTACACAAGAATTAAACCGCGCCGTGTAAATTATGTAAAACATGAAAATGTATGCGAGTCACTTAAACGTTAGGCGCACCTCGCATCTGCTTCCAAACCGTGGCACGAAGTGCTGGATCGCGATTTATAAGTATTGATATATACAAGAAGTTTCCCAGCGAGGCGGTTGGAACAACTAAGAGATTTATATCCGGGTAATATCAAAACAGAAATGTGAAATGCGGGGCTACTGTGCGCCGAGTCATTCAATAAAGAGAAACAATGGAGTCTTGGTGATTTACGAGGGCATTACTAGCGACCCGCGTACACGTTTTAGATCTACATATTATACCAATATTCTCGATGTTACTAGACAAACGCTACCGCTATTCCTGCACGTTCTCCATATAGCGGGCAAGTTCGGTTTCCACGTCGCGTGATTTAGTCGCCGGATTCTTATTTCTCAATTTTCATTTTAAATATTTCACGTGTTGACAAAATAAAATTAGCCGGAAGTTAACATTTCTATAGTTACTATTGCCTTGTAAAATGTTCAGAAAAGTATTTCCAAAAATTTACGTTTTTAAATATAAATATAAATAACTTTTTTCAATAACTATAAATTTTTCATTTTAATAATAACTTAGTGTGAGGCCATGTAATCTTTATAATAAATTATTATATCTTAGAAAAAGAATTATATTGAGAAAGTAATACACTGAAAAAACATTCTAAATTTTCAAACAACTTACTAAATGTATATATATTTATTTAATATAAAAACCATTAATTTTACATAACTATCATTCTTTTATTGAGTAAATATTTATTTACTGTCAGTAAACGTTTGCATTCAAAGAAATAGAAATATATCAAGATTTAGTAAATTTATTTTCAGCGTCTAAATAAATTACAGAAATACGATCTTTATGTCATAAGCATAAATTTTTACATATATAATGCACAATCATTGAAGATAAAAAAACGTGGTGCACGATATAATATTCCATTAATTTATGATTACGTGTAAGTACAGATCGCCCATAGGCGTTCGGGATTGTCAGGATTAAAAAGAGTCCAATTATGGGTTCTTCAGAGCGATGTTGCAAATATTGTGATATCGCAATAGCGCGTTATATCAAACGAAACGGCTGCGAGGCAATTCGCAGGTGAAGGAAGAAAAAAAAATCGGGAGAGGAACGGAAGTAAGCCAGGGCCTACCGTATAAATCATGAAGATACGGTTAACGCAATAAGGCGCACATAATGATGACATATATCATCGGACTAATAGTAGGCCCGCGATACGATCACGCTGGGAGAGACGGGGGCCAAGAAACCGCCAGCGCTGCCCCCGACTGTGCGGGCGCGGCTGATCGTTTATAGTTATAATCGACCGGGCCCCAGAATCCGTCGGATAATTGCATTCGTTAAAATAACTGTGGCCTGCGGATTGTGGCTGGATAATTGCATTCATTAAAACAGTGGCTGCGCTCTTTACGCCTCTCTCGTGTAACGCTGTCAACTTTTTCTACCCAAATCAAAATTCAATAAATGACGACATTGAAAATGCTGAAAAGTTTTGGAAGCGTCGAAAAATCCAAATGTTAAAAATGATTCACGGAATCGATTTAAAGAATAATTCGCGCAATTTCTTTCTTTTATGATCTCGCGGAGTTTCAAGTGATCGCGACACGTCAATGCCGAGCACAGTAGCTCTCACTTTGAGCACAGTTTCTTTTTCCTGTGATTTAAATTCCGGGCAAGAATCAAACGATGAGCGTTTGATGGGCTCGTTAATTTTCACGATGGGAGAGTCGGTATAGCCTCTCGGCAACGTCTTCGTTCGGCGGTGCATCATCCGCGGCACATACTCGGTACCCGGGTCACGAATGGCACCAGGAAATTGAGAGATAGTCCGGTTCTTCTCGTATGAGAAGAATAACCGCGAACCATCTACGTAGAACTGCGACACTAATTGGAGTCTTGCCGAACGATTATGTCCTCCTCGTTATAGGGAATGCGATTTAACGATGGAAAAAAAGTATAGCCGGGACAAAGAGAGACAGTCCATTCTTTCGCGGACGCAAGAAGGCGCGGAAACGAGGATCGCCGTGCATTATAAAAGGCAAACGCATAAACCTGTCGAATACGAGAGACCGCAATTTTCCCCGCGATGCGCCACGCTTTTCTTACCATGCAACGGTGAAAGTTTCAACGCTGGGCCTGCCGACAACGGCGAGAACTTCGCCAGAGAAAGAGCCATGTTCGTGAAACTAGACATCGAAAATGATGCCTAGACCACACGTACGAGCGAGTAAATGCACATGCTGTTACGTACGTAGAATTAGGCAGGAGAGTACATGTTGCGCAAAACAGGTGAGAGCAATGGCACGTGTTCGCGGAATTGTAGAACAGCTCGTGTGAATTGGAATTTTCTCCGATACAAAAATGCTTCCGTTAAGTATAATGCGATCCTTTTCAATTAACACGAATGTACATTGAGACAAATGGTCAAAAATTCAATCAACAAACCAGAAGATTAAATCAACCAAGGTGATTACATCGACCAGAATTCCAGCTATTTCGATTAGAAATGTAGTAGATTTAATAAGAAAATTCTGATTCGTCCATTTTCAATCAGAATTCTAATTAATCTAAACACACATTTTTCTTAGTGCATTGCACATTCGAACAAAAAATCATAGACAAAGAGTTATTAGGGAGTTTTTGCAATAACATGATTCCAGATATGAATGTTAAAGTCATGTTATCCTTTTCTTAAGTAATTTTTAAGAAGAAGATAATTTGATCTTAGCGCTCACCATATCTGAATAAACGGTATTGCAAAAACTCCCTATTATCTCACTCAAAAATATCACGGAACTATTTCGATTCTTCTCAATAAAATCTTCAAAAAATTCTATGCATTGATATTGTTATTGAGAAATCAATGCTAACGTCTGCGTAACTTATTTTAATCAAAAAATGTATTTTTAATTATTGTAATACAAATATATTTCTCAGGCAATATCTCAAGAATCAAAATTGTAATTGAACAAGTAAAATATGATATATGGTAGATATAGATAAATTTTCTTTTTTTTTTTTAATTAACATGAATATATTTTTTATTAATACAAATATATTTTTTTGCATCAAATCATGCAAAACATAATAAGTGTGAGTCGATACATGTGAACGCCGAGGCACTATTTCTTTCGATCGCGCTGATGAAACGTATCCAAAATAATGTTAAAGCAAATTGTGGTTCCAATCGATCACGCATTAAATATGATAGCAACTCGATCTCGTCACATCGCCCTTACCATCATAATGCATTTCGTCGAAGTCCCCGATGGGCTTTCTCCTTTTGATTTCTCCGGAAATGTCGATCGCTTACAATGTTCTCCGGTGCGATTGAATTAACGAGCAGTGATAAAATATAAAGATATTCAATTATCAGATAAACACGCAACAACTGAAAGCAAAAGGATATTTTGACTATTCAAAAAATTTTTATGATATTTGTCCATGAATACGTCCTAAAAGACGCAATAATAAAAAATGTAACATTTTTATATTTTTGATTGTTCTTAGATGTGATACATATTAGCAATAAGATAAAATAACACATATCAACAAGATTCATTTTGCCTTAAAATTTAAATAGATGGACAAAACAAGTTAGTTGAAAATTTTAAAATTTTGCTAGATATAGATTTGAAAAAACTTTATTGAATCAAAATAATTTTATATCAATAAAATTTTACGGAACTCAAACTAGTTGCTAGAATATCCAATTTTTTTGCAGCATTGCTCATCATTTTTTAAATTTCCAACATAATTATTTTGATGAAACAAAGTTTTAGATCTATATTTTCAGATCTATATCCAACAAAACTTTATATCTTTCAGCAAAATCATTCCTTCCGTGTAAAATTATACCAAAAAACATCAAAATTTAAGTATCCACTTTAAAAGAATTAAATAATCAAATAAACATTTTTATGAACAATTTTCTGAAGACTTTAGTGCGTGAGTACTGATTATTTTTTCAGACAAACTACAATTGTATTGTGACAAGAAATTAAATTTACAGATACGAAAACGCATTCCATCCGGATCCTAACCGGGTGGTCCAATTGTGAAGTGCCACATCCCAATTCACAGGGAATCAGAAGTGGCGCGTTAAAAATCTCGAAATTAACCGTGCGCGAGCGCTCGATCGGCCGTATCGCCTGTCAGTATTTCCCAGCCAGCGGGATAATTTTCTCCGCTCTGCGGGGTGGAGTAATCGGTAGGTGTGGAAGGGGGTGGAGAGAATCACGTATGCGGATAAAATCTTTACGATCGCATTTTCTGCCTGTTGCGGCCGCGCGAGAGACGTCGAATAATTACAAGGGAAGACGGGCGGTCGAGGCGACGAGATCTCGCACGGATCTCGGCAAGCGGTGTAATACGCGAAATGAGCGTATACTCGCCGCGGCTACAGGCGAATTGTGACATCCCGTTTACGAGAACACGCACACGCGGATAAATTCGACGAAGCTCCACCAGACGTTTAAGCACTATGATATACCGAATCATTGGGCGGTCCGCTTTTATATCCGAGTACGAGATGCATGCGCTAGACGACTAGTAAAGGTCGAAATACTCGTTACGTTTATTTTAACGGCTTCAGAATCGCGCGCGTGATTGCGCCGAGGGTATAAAGCGCATTTGCGCGCTTTGTCTGCGTAGAATTTAAATAGCCGGCTGTTGGAAGCGTTAATGGGCGCACACTCTCGCGATTATAGCAAACAACCGGATGGTATATCGCCAGGATCACGATAATTACGACGTTTGCAATGCATCGCATAATAAATGTTAACCCCCAGCCAGTCTAAGGTGAACTCGATGTATATATAGCACACAATTTACGGCAAACCTATACGTATTTTTTTTAACATTTGTGCATGAATATTATTCGCGTAAACCCAGTTTCTTAATGCTTTTATAAATTATGAGAATAATAGAAATATAATTGTATCATAATATGAATACAGATGTTATCTACGATTATACTTCAATATCCAAATTCTCTTTACAGTAGTCTAGTAAATGTATCCAAGATTTTTTCGCGTTGAACACGATATTATTGGCAGAATTTTTAGTAAATTAGAGCGATTTTTAGTTTATTTCACCTAAATTTATTTTTCACCTAAAAAATCTTGGACTATATGTAAATTCTGACAATGACTTCATGCTCAGCGTGAAAAAAATCTTCGACTTATCTATTTCGAAAAGGAAAAAAAATATTTCTCGTTGATCTGTAATTATGTAGAAAGGCTAAAATTTAAACAGTCATAACTCAATAATGAAAGTAAATTGTACAATTGCATAAATTCAAATTGCTAAAATTCAAGGAAAAGTTCTTGAATTGTACTTTTAAATGTCGTAGACTATGAAGAAACACAATATTATTATATTGCTGTAAAAAAATGTTGAAAATGGGAAAAAATGCCATTTTTTTTCCATTTTACACTAATTTACTCAAAATTCTGGCTACGAAAATTCTATTAATGGCCATTGATTCAACATGAAAAAAACCTTCGAGGTATGGCATTTCGAAGAGAATAATTTTTGTCGAGCAGTATTTTTAACAGCAAATAGTTAAATAATTAAATTCTATTTGAAACTGATTATTCTAATATGCTGTCTTAAATAAAAGGTTAAGCTATATGATTTAGAATATTTATTATGACAAGAATTAAAAACAAGGATTCGTAATATATTTGCTTGAAAATTCGCGAGTTCGTCGCTCATTTAAATTTTATGACCATTTGCCGCTGATCTTGAACTTAATTTTTGTTCAGCATAATTATGGGCCCTGGATGGGGCTTGTACCTACGTCTTTTAGTGCCAAGCAGCACACGATGGAGTTTTCGCCATTATATGGCCACATAAAGCGATGCACACCCACCGCTCCGGTGCAACAATGTCTCTTAGCCTGACAAAGGCGCCACGATATACTGTCTGAAAGCTGCGAGACGTTTACTTCGACTTCGTTGAATCCACAAACAACAATGACTTTCTCTACGCGTCGAAAGGAGGAAGTTAAACGAACCTACAACTATTCAATGCTAGCGATGCCCCGCGCTTCTCTTTGAAAAATGAATTATTTATTTCACACGGAACTGGCCCAACCGCATCAACCAATGGTGAAAGCGCCGGACCAACTCGAACATTCTGCAAGACGGACGGCGATCAATACATTTAATTTCATTTCGAAAGGAACAAATTACTAAAAAATGAATTTTTATATCTATAACATATTGCATTTTTTTTTTTCGATAACCACAGTAATTAAAAAAAAATACAAATTTTTATATAAATATTTCAAAAATTAAATATTTCATTGCTGATAATGCAAATAATTGTTTCTAATATATATCACAATTAAAAATCATTTAAAGATATAATTAATCAATCAAATAAAAGAATTCGATATCTGAAAGAAGAGTTCGATATCTTGAAATATCTCCGCGATTTGCGTTAGATGCAATTTGAATGCGTCAGTACCTCATCTCGGAAAAGGCAGCAGGCAGCCAGGTGGAAGTCTCTGAATGATTTATTAATGTTAGGAAGAGGAAGCCGATCTATCTATTAGATCTATTAGCACCTTGGACAATAACCGCGTCGATCTAAGTACTTAAATAACCTGCATGCGACTTACTCGCCGCCCACGTGAACTTCTTATGACTGTGTGCCGTATCTTTTTCTCTGCCTATCACAACCGAACGATATCGATTGCGATGACGCAATTATACATCAAGGGAAACTCTATTATTTCATGATAATGATCTGAGACAAAGAAAGGCGAGAAAAATTTGAAAATTTTATCGATTCTCTTAGCGGCTTACTCTACCTTTTAAATATTATTTCAACATTTCTGTTGATTATTATAGGAAGTGAAATTTTTCAGAGAATAAGCAGATATTCTTTCATTTCTAAAAGTAATTGTCATTTTTTAATTTCTGTTTATAATTAAATTTCTGTTCATAAAACACAAAATTTATTTCCAGAAAGAAATTTCAGCACAAATTCCTTTACTACAAAATAAGTTCTCCATTTTTTTTATTCATCTTGAATTTTCGTGTATGATAGAAAATTATAGAAGTTTCTCAGAGAAAAATTAGCAGAAATTTTTCTAAGAATGATTTAATGTCATTTCACGTTTTCATTTAGTTATATAGAACACCAAATTCTATTTTTCAAGAAATTTCAACAGAAATTCCTTAAAAATGTGTCCTAATTTGTCTTGATTTATTTTAATTTCTCGAATGTAATTCGATTTCTACGGCAATAAAATTGAATAACATAGAAAATTAAATTTTCTGCAATTAAATATTTACAAACGTTAATGTCATTCCTTAGAAGTCACATAAATTGAGATCCTTCTATTTTTCTCGGAATGTCCTTCAATTTCCAAAGTTCACGTCGCATTTCAATCAATAGCGATTATGCTATGCGGCGACAATGAATAGAATTGAACTTTCGAAGGAAAATGGACACAAGTCGAGAAGGTAACGCGAGAGGAATCGCGCGCCGACAGATCGAGAGCTTTAAAAGTGGACGGCCGGCGACGACCGGCGCCGTCCAGCTACGAGCGCGATTCGCCGCGGCGCGACGGCACGACGAACGTTTTGTCGCCGGTGATTGGCGTTTGAAAGGACAACCGCGTACAATGCAATTACCCTGGCCTTAACCGTCGCCGACCGATGGGACTCGCAGCAAATATATTGCAACGATGCAGACGCGCGTGCACGATCGAGCATTTCCCCGTGACCGCTACGTCGCGCTAGCGGAAAATAAGCCCGTTTCTTTCTCAGCGTAATTCCCATCTCTCTTCAAAAGGCTCTAACAAAGTTCTAATGAGACACGTATCTTGTTAAGAAATCGTGCGCCCATTTTCACGGTTTGAGATGAATGACAGTTTAGCGAGGTCAACCCATGATTCTAAATTCTGAATTGTAGAAATCTAAATTGACTTCTAGAATTTATGCATACCATTTCTACCAAGGTAAATTAACCTTAATCTCGATTGAACTTACTCCTCATCTTTTTCTAATTCTCAGAATTAGAAAGAGATCAGTAGAAACTCGATCTATCAGTCTATCAATATAAGATTATATATAGTTATTATTATTAACATAGCAGTAATAATTATAATTATGGTAACATGTAATTACAGTCACAAATATCAAAAAAACTGTCTTCTCATTGTCAGTATATTTGATAAATAATATAATTATTGTGTTAAGAATTTAAAGCCGATATTCGTAGTTGATTTTTATTTTAAGACTATCTTAATAGTAATGTTTTAAGATGCTAATATGGTCTTCTGATTGGCTTATAACATCTTAAGACTAATTTTCCTCTCCCTCTCTCTCTCTCTCTCTCCCCCTCTCTTTCTCTGTGTGTTGTGTTTTGTGTATTTATGTTTTACTTAAAAAAAACTTCATAAAGTATAATAAAAATAACATTAAAAAAGAGCTAAAATAAATACAAATCACTTACACAATATTAGTTTATCGCAAAAATTTTAGCATTGTAACCTTTAAAGCAAAAAGCCTTTGAATTTCCGTCAAGAAACTGATAGTCTAATAATCATTATTCAAAGCCTTCACGTTTTCAGAAGCATAATTCATTCTTTAGACGCTTTGATAAAATAACAGATTTTGCAGGCATGAATTCTCTCTGTGAAACAATGTATATATATATCTGCACATTATGCGCGGCGTAAGTCTCATGCGACGTTGCGAATGAATATTTCGCGCATCAATATCCATATGTTAGAATTTCGTTTCATCGTTCAATAAATCAGACTGATAATACGTATTCTATCGTATGCAGCTATCGTATCTGGCTGCGGTATAATTGCAGGCGTCACGGCGAGTACTGTGCGTTACGACTCGTGACTCGTCCGGAAGAAGTTAATTAGCATAGCCCCGTCCTATCGTGCTTCCAGAGGAAGTTCACGAAGAGATAGAAGAGAAGGAGGAAAGAAAAAACGAGAAAGAAAAGAGCAAAATTCACTTAAAGTTTCTATATAATATAAAACTTATTGAAAACTACCATACGCAGTCTTCGTAAAAATAACCTCGCGAACGTCGTTTGAAAATATCAAGAGAGATCCAAGATCTCTTGCTTTCCTTTGCTTGGGAAGAAGTGATGATTTTTCTTTTCGCTTTTTAATAATTTAACCATCTCGACCTTTCTTTTAAATCTTCCGACAAACTTCACCTCCAGAAAATATACGAGAGAGAAAGTACAGGAGTATTACCGTTAATATTGAATTCGCATCCAAAAATGTGCATTCTCACGTCAAGACTCGATATCGCTTATAACTGCAAATTGATGAGTCACTATTAACAGGTTGCATCGAATTTCTCATTTTGCTTATCCGCAAAATTATCGTGAATCTAATTAATGTTGGAAAGAGCCGCAGACGAATAAACAAATTTTAACGAATTAAATTCTTCAAAACTGAAGAGAGTTCGTATAAAACTGATTCGTAATAATTAGGACTTTTAATACTTCTTATACAGAAAATATATTCCTTAACTGTCTTTCTCGAAAATCGTGGAAAGTGCCAAGTTCTACTAAACTAATAAACACATTTATATTACTTATTATACATATTATAAACATTAAACGTATTCATTCAATACGAAAAGTTTCATATGCATTCAATACAAAATTCAATACAAAATTCAATACAAAAAAAAAATATTATTAGGTGTAGTAAAAAGAAATCCATTATTTTTCCATTGAATTTCATGCAAAAATAATGGATTTCTTTTTTTACTACACCTAATATATTAAGTTGATTAATACTATACTCTTTTATTGTTTTTATTGACAATATATCATTCTTTACATCAATAAATTAAATTTTTCAACTTATTTTTTAATTTATAAACATTTTTGATATGTGCATGTCACACGCACATTGAAAGAAACAATTTTATTATAAATTATGTCACATTATTGATAACTAATTTTTAAAAATCAGTATATTAATGAAAAATCAATACTCTTCTAATTATTATTTTGGATACCATATATAATATTATTGACATCATAAAAAAGATGCTATTATATACAAAATTCTTAAAACACCTTTATCAATAAAACTCCATAGAAGCAAAATTGATATTTATTCAACAATAGATTTAGTAATAAATTCTACGCAAATGCTATAAGAGTTCTGAAACTGTCAGAGAAAACAAGGTGAAGTCGGCTTGGTTGGTGACGTACAGCGGCAATTGCCGACTCCGCGTTTGCGTCTTCAATACGTTAAACTCGGCCCGTAATCAGTTCTCTCTGTTACGAGCAAGCGCAATCGTCCTTCCCTGATTTTACGAGCGCGTATGGTGAGAGAGAAGCGCAATTCCAGGATCAGGCAATAAAACGATATTCTCTATTGTGAGCTAGCTGACCGCGTGTCCATCGGCGTCGACGGCTGGAAGAGGACGAGAGGAGTGGAAACGGAGTGATCGAGAGCGGAGGAATGGAACAGCGGTGAGGTTTGAAAAGGCGGAAAACCGCGCGGTCAGAGATGCGGTTCCGGAGATTTACGGGTCACCGGATAACGAAGGGGACTCATCAGCATCGGTGATGGCGAGCGTTACGCTAACCGGCCTTTTGTGTCTCCAACCCGCATACTCGCTCCGCACAGTCCTGTGATTCTGCGGCGAAGGAGAGAAGAGCCGCGAGCGTTCAATCAATTTAATTACTCGCTGTAACCGCGCATGCCAAAGCGGGACCGCGTTCAAGAGACACAGCGTACGCAATGCTGCGAGAAACAGGACTGTCGCCCGAGTGACTTGTCTCTCCTAGCGACGTTAAATCTTCCTTGAGTGGACGACGATTGGAAGATCGAAGATAAGGATCTGTATCTGCATCGATATAAATCTCGCGCACGGAATGTTACATAACGTATACGTTACATTATTGACAATTTCTACGATTGTGTATTCGATTGCAGAAGAATTTGTTTTCCTAATATTGTTAATTAATTATCCGCGTCTTTAATGTAAGTATTTTGTAATTCATATTCGATGCAAAATAATCATGATTGTCAATTTAATTGCTTGAATTGCAAAGGAGATCTTTCAAGTAAAAGAGCATCTGCATTTAGAAATTATGTCATGGCAGTAGAAATATACAAGCTTAATGAACAAAAAGTACACAGATAAATCAAATTCACTCGTATAATTGAATGGCAAATCATTTTTTGTATAAATCAGTTGTTGTATTTCTATTATATTATCTCTTTGTACGCGAAAAGGAAAAACTTTACTAAAGTATCTAAAAAATTAGCTAAGTACAGATCTGAAAATGAATGGAACTATCAATATAATTACATAAGAAACTTGAGTAATGATGAACAATGTTGATGAACAAAAAGTTTTCTTTCTAGCAACTAGTTTGAGCATCCTACATAATTATTTTGATAGTCCAACAAAATTATTTTCAAATCTGTATGTAGCTCAATTGTTAAATATTTCGACAAAATCATTCTTTTCATGTAATAATTATTAAAAAAAAGAAGAAAATTATCGATATTGATTTGAAATACATGGCAAAATGAATACCTGAAAAGACATTACGTAAGAAGAGCATCACGCAATCTCACCGATCTCGACAAACAAATTTACGCCGTGAAAAATGTCGTGCGCGTGCGGGCGCCATTAATACGGATCATTAGATCAAGCGGAGGGGAGTATCAAAGGGAACTCTAATTATTCTTGCCGACGCATGACAAATTGATACAATCGGGGAGACTGATGACGTGCACTCGCCGGGATCGCAGCGCGATGGCCGAAAGATGACAAACGGGTATGTTAATTGCGAAAGGGCACGCATCGCACCGCGCATATAGGCATTCGAGCGTGGCGCGGCACGGCAACGGCAATGCGACGCTGTTTTACGACTGTTTTAAAGCTGACTGAAATACGACGACCGATGAAATCGGTGCGAGCTAGCGCCGTCTTCCGTATGACTTTATGACTCTTACGCAATGATACGCGAAGAAAAATCGTATGGACGTGCAGGGAGATCCGTAATCATCCCGCCTATACTGTTTCCACAACCTCGATTAGCCTTTGATATTGAACGTCGTATCGTAATTCGTTTTGTAATTGAACTGATTTTGTGCGAAAAATAATCAAAAAATAATTTGTTTTTTATATTTTGAGCTTTTTGTACAAAAGAAAATATTTAACTCCGGTATATACGCCGCACCTATCAAAAACTTAATTTATTAAGTATTATTTACTATATTTAAAGTAAACGAATTATATCAGTAAAAAACTTTGTACTGTCTACTATTATGAAAAAAATATTAGAAATCTGAAATATTTATACTTCGTATTAAAAAATGAAAATCCTTGCATTTTCGCCGTATATTCCATAGAATGGGATATATGGCTACTCATAAAGGAAGGAGAGGTATGTACGGTTCATGAAAAATTTACAAATAATGCATATAAATAAGATGTAAAATGACACAATAACTTATAAAATGCGTTTATAAAATTTTATTAAGAAATAAGAAATGATAAATATGAATATGAAGTAATAAATAATAATTACAATCTTCCCACATGTATTACAAGTATTGTGATGTGTGTAAGGTACATATTTCATGTAATGCATTTACTGCATTTAGTACACTGAATTCAATCTGCGCACTTTGTATGCTTTGGGCATAAATTTCGCTAAAAATGCAGTATATCCCAAATAGGTGGGATATACAGCAAACCAAACAAAGAATACAAAAGCAAAGTACTTGTATTTTGTTATACAATATGCTTTACTATTCTTCTATACTGTGTATTACGAAATAACCACTAAGTCTTTTGCACAATAATCATTTTGTGTAGATTATAATTTATGATGGTGCTACTTAACAGAGTGATAAATCGATTCAACTCACAATAATTTTATTAATATTAACAGTAAGAAACTAAAATTGTAACTGTACTAATATAAAGGCATGTAACAGACAGAGTTGTTGCGGGAAAATTACTCACTCCTATTTTTTCTGACTTCTGCATTGTAAATCCCAGCACGGCATATTTGACGGAGTTACCTTTTAGTAAGAGTTTATTCTTACCAGTGTAGATTAACTTTAATCTTGTACTGAGAAAAAAGATATAGTAACAAAAAAAGAGAATTATTCACAAATGACTGCTTATCATTGGATTATTTTGTTAAAATACAATATTTTTTTGTTAAATGAACAAAATTTTTTTATTTAACAATACAAATTTATTTGGTTACTTATGTAAATAACAATGTGAAATTTGATTGGCATTACAAAATAAGTATTTTTTTAGTAATTTCACAACAAAATAATTCGTTACGGTGAAGCAACGTAAAGGAAGTTTCACGAAGTTATCAGAGATGGCGTGTCTTCTCGTAAGAGGAATTCAACGTCTACTTATATAAAGCCGAGATGATTAGAAACTAATCTCGTGGACTTCTCGGTCCTCGCCTCACCATGATCAATCATGGTGTAACTATTTTTTCAGAGCGATTAATAATCTCCAATTACTTTAAATCTATATATTTTTGCTACGCTAAGGAAATTCAAAAACGCCAAACAATTTCACTCTGTAGAAAGTGAGAGATATATATTATTCGTTTTATTCCAGTAACAAAATGTTCTATTTCTAATTACAAAAAATCTATAAACATCATACAATAGTACAAAATAAAAGTTTTGTACTATTAAATTATTATTATATATATTCATTTAGTAAATTCAACAAATTAATATTGTGTGGTAACCAATGGTTTGATTGATCCTAACAAATAATTTTTGTGTCCGTACCAAAACTTTAGTTATTGTATTACAAAACATTTATCTTAGTGTGGTTTTTTAACTTGCTCTTTATCTTTTCCTAGTTGTAAAAATTAGATAAAAAAAAGTAAATCAAATCGAGATTAAAATTAATCTACAGTTATAAAAATAAGTCTAAAGGAGAGCGACATATTTTCAGACTTCTGAAAAATAGTAATCTGGTAAAATAAAGATTTACTTTGTCGTACATGGAGTATACTGAATTTTCTCTCTGTACCTTCGCACTGACCGTGTCTTTGCGATTATCTATAAAATTGCAAAAATGACTTGACAATGTTTACGCCTCATGCAAATTCCCGTGTCATGTAAATTTTCACGCCACACTATGTCGCGTGATCGCCAATCTTCAATCTTCTATGACGCGCGGACCTATAATGCAGACAAGAGGCCGTAGCTCGTAGTCATTTATCTCGAATTTTCCACGTCATTATCTTTGCGTTCAATTACGCGGATGGCATTTCTCTCATCACAGATAATGCGTTGTATTAACATTATCAATGAACCGACGAATAAAACTATAGGCGGGCGATTCTGCAATTTTTGCGATCGTAGGAGAACGTAACAGAATATCTATTCCGCGGGAATAAATTAGTATTTTCATCGCCAACGTTTCCTCGCAACATATCGTTCATTTACTGCAGAAACGAAACAACTCCCAAAAAATCGAAGTTTTCTAAAAAATAAGCTTAACGTTTTGTATTAAAATTTTTTAATATTAATTTTAAAATGCAAAATTTTAGAATAATAACTGTTCATAGAAGAATAAAGATTTTTTTTCTTTATGTTTTTGTATTTTTTTTATAATAAACTCAAAAAATAATTTTTTATATTTGAATCGTAAAAAATGAGCGATGTACTCTTCAATCCTTAATATACACTTTTCGGCACTTTTACTACACACGATACTTTCATGTAGTCTTAAATAATATCTATTGTAATAAAATTTTCTCTCAAATTTTTACTAATTGTAAGATGAAAAACCAATTCGTATGAAGAAATATATTTCAAGAAATATATTTCGATCATTAATAGTTGCACTTATCTACTTTACAAATGAAAGTTTAGAGAGTCAAACTGCAGATTCAAGTACACTTACGCATAATAGTGAGCGATGCTTATGGTAAGCAAGCTTATTATAGAAGTCAATCGCGGTATTATTCCGGTTGATGTAACGAATTCTTGATTCATACAATACGTATCCAATTAACGTACTGCATATACTATTGTCTTTTTGGTGACCATTATATGTATGCAATTGCATAATGGAGAGATATTAATTTTTAATCGTTCGAACCAGCCACACCTCGACAAATGATTACCATTTCACGTGGTGTGCGGAGAAATCAAATACCGGAATCACTCGAATACGCCGATGCGCTGACGTCTCCGCATGTAATTACGCACAATGATAGCCATGCCATTTCGTGCGCTTTTAAATACACGTCCCGGTTTAATGCGCGTGTCTGGCGCGACCATGATGCACAATAACGCGCGACAAAGAATGCAGTTACGGCGCGATTTAATCGTATGACGGCTCCAGGCGACTTGATGGGGCGTCCGACGTGCCAGGTATTTTTAGGTACGTTAAGGAATTTCTCACGAGACTGTCATTAACGGTATGCGAGAAATACGAGAAATTTGTTGGGAAAATTCAGAAACGCGTGAAACAAGAAGACTCGAGATGTTCAGTTTCAGATTATTATTTCGAGGATACTGCCAGTCGAAATTTAGATGGTATAATTTAAGTAAAGTAGATCAAATTAAGTAGATCGGAAAGTTTTAGATTAATTTCGAACCGTAGAAAAATTGTTTTGTGACTACTTTCTGTAATCATTTTCATTATTTTGAGCACTGAGATGCTGATATCAAGGAAGGAATCGCTGCTTCATCGATATGCAGCACGAATCGTCAAATTTGTTCATTTTCACATCACGTTCTCCCTTAATACATTTCTGCTAAGATTTTAAACAGCTCATTCAGGTCATTTTTTATCGAATTCTAATCCGATAACTTCTAATTTTTAAAATGCAATTAATTAGTTAACAAAAAATTAAATTATTAGATTATAAACACTCACAATCAAACAAATAAAACACGCACTGTTAAATATCAAAGAAGCAGTCCATCTTATAAGATAATCCAATCTTTTGAGTATAACATTTTATAGATTTTAACTTCAAAATGTGTCAAAAAATTAAATTAATCCATTTCTGTAATCGAATTGCTAGTTTCAAGATAAACACACTAACATGTAATTAGTAAATAATAAATTAACTCTATTGTTTAATTATAAATTAACATATTGAGTAGAAGCGATGGCGACCTGTAAAATGATTAAAAATAATTCGATTTTTAGTATAATTTAATATTAAGAATTTAATAGTGCATCTATATATACATAAAGAAACGAGAAAGAACTTATTCATTGTAGATAATAAATCTGCTTATTAAAAATCCTCAGCAAATAGAGCCTTCTTTACCTACAGAATAAAGTTGTCATATCAATTGTAGAATTTTACTGCTAGCAATACTCAGCACAATAAAACTTTCAAACGTTATATCGAACCGTAGTTTTATGCTAAAACATATAGCCTCTTTCTCATTGAGAGTTCCAATGCTATTTCATACAGGACGCACAACAGTCTCCGTAACGTAAATTCTGATCGGAAAATATACTTTCGCCGGTTCGCCGGCGGCTTTCGATGCAGACCGACAGCATCCTGTCGCGCGAGCAGCGCGCGCGATAAATATTCACGAGGCTGCCACCCGGTGCATACACGGTCGCGATGCGCCAATCGATGTCTATCGGTAAGGTGCGACTTCGAGCCGAGTTTCATAAACAACGACAGCGCACCGACAGGTTGGTTAGTTATGATCTTCGCAGAGGTCGGCGCCGAGAAACGAGCGAGAAGTCGAGGAGGCGTGGACGCGACCTTTAAAATTTTCCTGCACCTTCGCGCGATCATGTATCGTATTTGTACGATACAGCAATACACGTACACATTTCCCCCGTTAAGTTATGTTGCGCAATCTACAATCATCGTCGATATAACATCTTACGATCTAACTGAGAAAAGTTGCTGAAGATTCATTTTAAGCGCATGTCAAAAATGATTTTGCCTGCATTGTTAAATTCATATAATGCTAAATTATAGGTATTAAATTTAATTCGTAACTTATTACTTAATATATCGTCAATTTGACTAAAACAATTAAATTATACAATTTAACTCAAGAAAATGTGTTAAATTTGACTCGAATTTAATTAATTATTATTATTTATATTAATGTGGACGTTGTTTACTTTGAAACTAATCAGAGAAATGAATTGATTTTGGCAAATGTGGAAGCGAAAAATATTATTTCTAACTTAAGAGATTGAATTGCTTGAACATTGTTCCTTTGATATCTAAAAAAAATATATCTAATAATGCATAATAATTAAAATAATATTCCTGAAATAATAACATATTTTTAAGCGTTAAGAAAAACGCTTAGGTATTCTCTCGTATTGTTTTACTTTGCGGTAATAATAATAAAAATAAAACGATAGTAAGGAATAAAACAATATTTATCAAAAATATTTGAATTTTTTCTAAAAAGATATTAGAATACATTTTATTAAATATAGCTTCTTTTAAGACAACTATAAAATTTCAAATAAATTAGAAAATTTAGTCGGTACTTAGCAACTTAAATAAATCTAGTAGTTAACTACGAATTATTCTGAAAAGCATTTCATATTTCATTCTATATGAATCATGAGTTATAAAAGTTTTAACATACAATTGCTAATCTTGTCATAAAGAAAATACGAATGTATCTCATAAACGTACCGTATTATTCGCTTGTGCTTGATCTACGATCGAATGCGCAGTAGCGCCGTGGTGCCTCAACGATAATGATACGATACGTCGTAGAAATATCATCAGTAACATCCGGAACCAACAGCCTTTATTAACATCGCCTCCGTTCAATCTTTATTAGTCTATTCTCTCTCGCGCTCTATGCCGTCGTATTCCTGTCGTATAAATGTTGTTTTCCTACTCGTTGTGTTCCTCTCTCGCAGCAAACTCTCGCGCGATTTGCGTAACCAGATAGTAACAATATTTCTGGCCTCTCGCGTAGCCGAGGGAGGCGTCGGGAGGTCTGCATAGTACAACATCAACGGCACCTTTATGCAACGGAGGGAACGCCGTCACTTCGCACGAGTCGACCAGCAGTTTGGGCTCATATTCGGAACATAATAGCGGTGAAAGTAAAGTAAGTGCAGGACAACAAAAGAGGCGATATGCGCCTTCAATTTCTAACGATGCTGTGTAGAAAGCACTACAAAGCGATCGATAACATTCGTGCTATGTAAGTTACTCTCGGAAATATCGAACGACCCATTAATTAACGTAAAGTTAACTAGTTTATGTTCTTATTACTGCAATAGACTGCACTACACTTTCCTTCTCGCAAATTTCAAACATATACCTACTTTACTTTAAGTACAAAAAAGTCTACACTAATCTCTATAAAAGCAGACCTTAAAAAAAAAAGATCATTTAATGAACGATCCAAAAAGAAATGAAGACTTGGTTGTAACTTTCGTTAACTAATCAAATTCTCACGTTCTTCTTTCGAGTTTCCAAGATGAGACGCAGATATAATAATCGTCAAGGGAACGACAGAGCCCCAGAAGAGGAAAATTCGAAAGCGCGATAAAGGTATTCCCGTCAGGCATCATTATTGCACTTTATCGTACAAGCTCGCGCGGAGAACACTAATTAAACGCGCGCGATTAGTTAGCGCCAGTTAATTATACAGATTAATATGCAAATGACTTTCCTCTCTCTTTTCCGCAGATCTCCGGGGCGAAGTTGTAACGCGCAGCGCGGCGGGGCGCGGCGTGGCGCGTTTCGCCACGTGGTCTTTTGGGTCGAATCTAATCAACCTGCGCTCGAATAAGAGATACCGGTAATTAATCTCGCAGACTCCCTTAGCAGTGATTAAAGTGAGAACGTCAGTTAGAAAGATTTCCATTCTCGGATACCGCTATGCGTATTAAATTTAGCGTACCACCACTTCTTTGCCAAGCATTATCACTTGACTGATAATGGTTTCGATAAGAATTCGATTTGAACCATTTATCTACCAAACAGATACGAATCTAAATAGAATATAAATTTGAGAAAAATAAATATCTTCCTTAGATTAGTATTGATATTTAGAAAAGTGTACTAATGATAAATAATGATAAGATATTTCTCTCGATCAGAAAATTTATTAAATCTTTATAAGTTGTAAAAAAATCCTTAAGAATTTCTAGATTTTCTAGATATTTTTACTCAAAATTCCAGGTAAAATTAAAAAATTTTTAATTTTTAAATAAATTGGAGTGTAACTGACGTAAACAAACTATACATATATTGTAAATTAGTACAAAATAGAGACCCTCCGGGGCTAGCTTTAAAAATGATGAAAAAAACAATGTTTTCAAAAAGACAGAATTTAAATTTAAAAGTAAAATTTCAAAAATTTCTGACTAAAAAAATTCCACGAAAATCCCTAGTAAAAAAAGAAAGAAATTCTCTGAAAATTCAAAATTTTCCAAACTTTTCTAGATGGTAAACACATCATGTTTTTTATTCGAATAAATATAAAAACGTGACATTATAGCGCACTAAAGCATTATCAAAGGTATGTGACAATTCAAGATTAAATTAACCAAAAAGTAGATTTAGTATCATAAGAAGCGACACTGACGAATTTATTTGATTGCCACGTATTTATTGTCAGCAAATCGTTGCGAGTAACGCAATTTTGCAAAGCGAGCGTTCAACACTTGGTAAGAATTACCTGTCTTTTCGCTCGCGCTGTGTGATAGACGGAATTCCACGTAATACTTGAACAACTCGTATGAGAGTTCGAACAAAAACCGAACCTATAGCAAACGCACTGCGCATTCAGGCCGCGCTGCATTGCCGCGAAGACACACCCGGATGACTTCAGAATTCTTTCACTCTTATTGCAAAGCGAGCATATTATGTCGAGTTAGGCAATGATTGCGAAATGCCTTGCAGTGCTAAGATGGTTTTATACTCTCACTAAGAGGCGTAAAAGATTTAGCCACAAAATAATCGTAACATTCGTTTTTACAAGCATCCAATTACTCCTAACATGGATCTTTTAATTCAAACAACTCTTTTCTCCACGCTAAATGAAGTGTTATCTTATGTAAAATAAAAATGGAAAACATCGTGATGTTCTAATCCCACGTGTACTTGCCATAAACGATTGCATTTAGCTGCCGCTTTAACTCGATTAATTATCTTTAATGAAAACCAATTAAAGCTCGTCAATACATATGAAATCGCAGCCATTGCGAAAACGGATTAATATCAAAGATTCGCCGCCAAACAAAAACGATACTCCCGCTTTGATTTCGTAATCTATAAAAAACAGATTTGCGTCACTTCGTTAAACCGCTCGAAAATTTATTTCTTTG
>NW_017259538.1:1037531-1044831 GCF_001594045.1 Atta colombica | reverse complement strand
GTTTTAAATCCATACCATATTTTTTTGAATGTATACTCTCATGAATTATATACAACTCAGATATATCAAAAAATTAAAAGAGCGGGCTAATGAGAGTGAAGCATTCGAATGTGAGTCCAAATTAAATAAATTGAAAATTTACACACAAACAAATTGGCGCAACGCTTACAGCGCTTCATTCTCATTAGCCCGCTCTTTATTTTTAATTTTTTGACATTTTCAAGAGTGCGTACAATTTTAAATCACTATTTAGGTTGTCTTAATTAATTATCCTTTTTAATTGTTTCAGATATATCATTTTCTACATTAAATTATAAAAATAATCAATAAATTATGACTACACCAACATAATATCAAAAAGAGCTAAACTATGAAATACAAATATAGTCGTGAGTATTTCTATTTTACGAATTAGCATTAATATAAAATAATCTATCTATCAAAAATTTAAATCTATTTTCAAGTCTGTAGCTATAAAAATTATAAGGTAAAAAAAAGGAATATAGAATAAAGAAAAGGAAAAATCTTGCTGTTATTCGCTTTGAGCTTTCACTAATAAGAAACGCCACTTTCAAGGTACTAAAATGTCAATTGTCTAAACGAGCAAAACTAAAATTCAAGATTGGCCACGGTGAAATGGAAACGATCGTGTCAAAGTGTCGCGCGTTATGTCGTCGACAGTGTCCTTTAGCTTCAGCATTAAAATCGCCTCGCAGGTGAGGTGACAAAGGGACGACCTAAGCTTTGACGACAGGTAGACACGTTGGCGTCCGACCTTATAAACTCTCAGGGCCCTGGGAAGATGAGTCTAGCGCCTCCGTATACCTCATGTAACTAACATTAGATGCATAATGCATGGATAGGTGGCCGTGCTAGGTGTCGTCACGACAACGCTCTTGCAAGCCGCAACGCCTCTCCGCATGTGGAGGCGATCATCATAGCTGTAAGGACCAACAACAACTATTAGGTGATGAACTTATCGAGAACATCAAGTTCCCAATTTGATTTTAACACTAGAATCGCCGATAGTATCTCATTAAAGATACCGAAGATGCCAATTTGGTATTCTTGTTTTCGATTAGTAAAAAGTTATTTTCATTATTATTCGTATCGTTATAATTATTTATATTATATTCACGTATTTTTTCAATATTCTGTATCTCTAATAAAAAAGAAAAAAAATTTTAATAGCAGATAATCTAAAATGGCAGTTTTAGTCAACGTATGTTAAAATAATGAATAGTAGAACAATAAATAGTAGGTTGTGTTACAGATTACGATAAAACATTGACGAGATCTTATAGAATTTTGTTCATGATTTTCAATAACAATTTTGTGAATGAAATAAAATTAATAGTTACAGTAAAAATTTCAAATGCTAAAATACAACATCGAGCAATTACATAGCTAATAAATGTACAGTATCAACAAGTAGCAATATTTTCTGAAGAGACAACAGTGGTTTTTAAGATTCGCGCACTGATGTGCGCCTATACGCACCCCATCTGAGATATTCACCGATACAGCATTATAAACCATTGTAATGGTAATGCAACGCATGTTCGGCGACTCGATATATATCACTTTCTATCGATGCAATTATTCCATGATTTTATCGTCGTTCGCTGCTTGCGATCTTGACTACTGCGTTCTTAAAGAAAGAATCGCAATACACAAGAGATATTCAGATATCTACGATAATCGAAAGAATTTTAACATTTTCGAAATAATTCTTTGTGTCTATTATATATTACAATAATAATACAAATATTAATAATAAGAACAGACAGCAGTTAAAAAATGTGTTAAATTTAACACATTTCGAGTATATTAAATCTTTATGATAATTTAAGATAAGTATATTAAAAAATAACAAATATTATAAAATTAACATAAAAAATGACACTTTATGAATTTTTAACTAAACACTTTGAAAGTAAAATGTGAAAGCACATTTTTCCAGTAAAATTAATATTTATAATATATTAAACACATACATTTGATATTATTAGAATTTACATTTTAACATTATATTTATTTTTATGTTATTTGTTAACTTATTCATAAATTATGTTATTATATTCTAAGAAATGTTAAATATTAATTTAATACAAAATATTTAAATGACGCAATGATATTATGTTAAATTAATATCAGGAATGTTAAAAATTCAACACAAAAATTTTAACAAGCACCGATTTATGTAAATATTAAATATTTTTTTACTGTGCGTAGACTCTCTAATTTTCTTGATCTTCTTTAAAGGAAAGTTGTTCTGAGAAGATTAAGAGCGTATAATCTAAGAAAAGAGACAGCACATCGCTCATCTAAAGTTAGTTAACCCCGACATCAGTGCACCCGACCTAAACTTCCCGCTCCATACATCGTTCTGCTTCCAAAGAACTTATTGTCGCGGCATGCAAACGTCCCGATGAAACAATTAAGTCACCTACGAACGAGCGAGCGAGCCGGGAGCAAAGATGATGCAAAGCGCGTACCCGTGGCGCGGCATAAATCATCCGATTCGCAGCGGTAATGATACTCCGCGACAGCTCGGTAGCGCATTATGTATGCATTTGCAGCGTTACTCGCCGCAATTACAACCGCACACGTAGCGCGACGTGTCGGTGGTAATGTTGCTGTGTAGTACCTATCCGACCGCGACTGTCAATGATTTTAAATCGATTTATCGAAGAACGCCGGGAGGAAGTATCCGGATAAGTCTCGAGTGTCGCTGCTTCAAGAAGCATTATTGTCCATAAGTTTTATGCACATACTTCACTGTTAGCTTAAAAAAGTAATGATAATACAATTTCTTGAGTTAAATAACATTTTATTATTTTGAACTTCTATGTGTTGTTAAAATGTGAATCAATTCATTTCTGTGATTGAGTTATTTGTTCCGAAAAACAACATCCATATTAACATATTCGCTTAGTAAATAATGATAATAAACTAAATTTGAATACATTTCAAATTTAATACATTTCTTGAGTTAAATTGTTTAATAGTTAATCTTTAAATAGATAGGTGGCCACACACATTACATGTAATTATCTTAACAATCATATTCTGGAAGAGGAAAATAAAAGTTTATCCAGAAATTTTAAAATTCATTATTTTTATATTCTTTTATCTCTTAAAGGTACTTTTATCTCTTAAAGTAATGTAAATTTAATTATCTACACTGAAAAAAAATATAATCAATTTTAATAAATATTTAGTTGAATACTGCCAACTAAATATTTATTAAATATAAAAATATATTTATTTGATACAAGAAATGTTAATTTGATTTAACAATCATATTTTTATTGAACAAATATTTATTGTAAGTAAATGTTTAGTTGGCAGTATTGAATATTTATTAAAATTAACTATATTTTTTCTCAGTATATACTTAATTAAAAAATATCATATAACTATAAAGATAAAGTTCTTTTTTTAAATATATTGAGCATCCCACCTACCTATTTAAAAGGATAACATATTGAATAAGAGCAGTGGCGACCTATAGAAATGGTTAAAATTAATTGAAATTAATTGAAATTAATTAATTGGACATTATGAATTTAACAGCTTAATGCTATAAGAATCTATAATAACCAGCATTGACACTAATTAAAAACCTAATTAACTAACAAGTACATCAAAAGTATGTCAAAAGTTGTATTAATGACATTACTAATCGTGTAATTATTACTAAGGCATAGATTGGTCGAAAGAGCGGTGGAGCGAATCCTGGTTGGTCGGCTTTTCTGAACAATAGAGCATCCGAGACATTGGATATATCATCGGAGCAAAGAACAAGCCATGCCGCTAAGCGGCTTCTAGCGACGCATGAATATAATATGGGCATTAATAAATCCAAACAGGCGTATTAATACGGGCTAATGTATGCACATGTGGCATTTGTTACACGTCATTTTTATGATTTTTATCGGGTCCCAGCCCTGGTAGCGTCACAATAGCTAACCATCGTTGTTGCCCGTCCATGAACAACGCACTCTCCACCGACTACTCCGCTTGTTCCTGTTTAGTATATATATCGCAAGGCATCCCGCTTCCGGTACCGAAGCTTGTCGAGGGAACTTGTCGTGGCTTGACTTATCTTGAATGTCTCTCACGGACCGTGTCACGACTAATCGCCCTCGAGAGCAAATATCAGGATGCTTCGATTGATCAGTACTCTCGTCTTACAACGATCTCTAACCCCGTGACTAAGAAACGATACATAAATAGTCGAAGGAAATAAAAGTGGAAATATACGTATAATTAGCGCATTATATAACAATTGACATATTCATTTATTTTATAAAATAAATTAATGCTATTATTTATAAATAATAGTATTAATTGTTAACCCTTGCATACGATCGATCATCCGTGTCCTATGATTTTTTTTTTCTTTGAAATACTAAAGTTTGATTTTTCATTTACTGATTAACTTGTTAGGTTTAATCTAATGATAAAATTGTATTTTTTTCTATGTATGGTTAATTACTAAACTGATGGTCTTGTAGTGAATAACTTTTAAAATTATTTGCATTTACAAAACCATTAGTTTAATAATTATTCATAACTAAAAAAAAAAAAACACAATTTTTTACATTATCATCAAGTTAAGTGAAGTTAAGTCTGAAAGTTAACCACAAGTTAGATAATAAAAAATCGGGAAAGTAGATATCTAAATAATAATCTCTATCTTTTTTTTAAATACATAATTTTATAAATACTTTTTAAAGATATTAAAGTATAAGAATCACTTGATAATTTTTTATACTTGTAAAAATGATGAGAATTAACTCGGACCCGAATGACTCATATGTAATAAAAAAACTGAAAAATCATGTACTAAAAAAAAATACTAATATTATTCCCATCTTGCCTCTTTTTTATTTTCAAGTAATTATTCTATATTTTCAAGTAATTATCCTAAGCATTTACAGCACACTTGTCAATAATCATTAAGCAATTGCAATAATCAAAGAAATCATATTCATAATAGAAGATGTAATAAAAATAAATTATAAAGATTTACACAGGAATTCATCGTTTGAGAATAGATTTCATCATTTTTTTTTTATCAATTCGGCCGGTTCTCATTTATTATAAGAATAATTTTTCTAGCCGCTCTCGCTTCTCAATCGCATTAAAAATTGAGGTACTTTCTCAACCACGACTGTTGAATTTGTCGAAGTCCGTTTCGGCAGCCTTTCCGCTTGATGAATGAGCGGATGGAAAAAAAATGTCGTAACCAGAGAAAAGAGGGATTAGTGTGACATTTTTATGTAAAAGCAGATATACACTGTGAATGACAAACTGTTTCGAATGCTCGTTGTTTTACATTCCTTTGAATATCTTTATCTACTATTGTAAAACGCAGATTTATTTTAAAAGAACTGCTAACGATAATTATCGAATATATCGATATTAATATACGAACATATCGTTGCTAATTGCAAATGTTTTAACAACAATTTTTCAGATATTAATAAAAACTTGAATTAAACGCATGCTTAATTTATGCGATCTTACTTACGCATTTTGAGAAATAATCTTTTAAGCTTCTGAAGACTCTATCCATTTATTGGGATACGTTCTCACACTATTTATCCATGTATTTATAAATGCACACATAGGATCATATTCATAACTTATTCTTATTTCAAGATCATTTTAAGTGATGTTTTAAAATGCTAATACTATTCTGTGATTGGCTTATGACTTATGACGTCTAATAATTGTACTCAAGACGATCTTAAAAATAAGAACCCATGAATACCAATCAATAGACACACATTTTAAACACATAATTATTATTTTAGCACACTTATTTAAAGTGAGAATATAATCTCATTTGCGATTAAGATTAAATTTTATAGAGTTTTGTTTTGACTAAAATATTAAATAAATTATTAGACAAATAAATTATTATTATTAAATGATTATATTATCAAATTGAAAAGCAAATCTTCTGCCTACATTGTAAACTATTCGAATCCAAAATATATCGAATCCAAAATGCAAGTTGCATTTATGCAATTTACACTGCAATTATAAAAATAAATTTTTGAAAATTATTTACAAATTCAGTTTAAATGCAGTTTAGCTTTCATAAAATTGCAAAAACTTGAATATAAAAAGAAGCAAGAAGTAATGAGAAGAAAAATATATAATAATTCATGTGATATTTTTGATGCAATCTTACATTTTCAACAAGTACGATTTAAATTAATATTTAAATTAATATTTATTTACCGTCTTATATATACTGTTTTTTTTAATCATTCTAGGCTGCAATTTCTGCTATCAACTTCCTACCAGCATCGGCATTTTTTATACGGAGAGGTCTCATTAAATCTGCGCGATGCTGCTGCAGCATATCCCATGCACCGTGGGATTTCCGATACGCGAGGATGAGGAATGCAGATCTGTTCGTTCTCGGGGACGAGTGAACGGGACAGCAACAGCCGTCATTATTCGTCGGACATGCGCGCACACACACCGCGCGGATATAAATGTACTTGGACGCGTCGACAGGCGGGTTTGGACTTCAGGTGGCGATTCAATGCCCGTCCGCGGAAGGTCGTCCTTCCTATAGAGGAAAAAGCACACGCTCGAATGCGCGAACATAGGCAGATATTGAGAGAGAAAAGCAAACGCATAGAAAACGCGGAGGATGAGGAAAGAGGACGGACTATCACGCAAAAAGGAGCGTGCAGGACATCGAGGACGTGACAACTTCACCGACCATGTCGGTACTCGTTAACGGTAACATCGTGCACCTTCGACTCGGGAGTTAGCGGATGTGCATTCGTGTCGTTCGCACCGAGTTCTCGCCAAGTTCTATTGACATCGATATAATCGATTTGATAACAATGTGGCATTTGCATGTCGCTCACATCCTTTTATTTAACCCTTAATCTAGCAAAAAACATTAATTAACAAAGAAAGTCCCACAAGTATAAAATTTAAAAAATCTGAAAGTTTAAAGATGGATCTAATCACGAAAAAAATTTTTTAACTACTGGTTTTAAAACCGAATTACAGCATCTAAAAAAATTTTGTTCATAATTAGGTCCATCTATTGTAAACTTATTTAAGATTTTGTCCATTTTTTACATAGTAATCTACAGATAGAGCGTCTTGATTAGCAATACTAAGTTTTACTTTTCAGTTACTGAACAGAGTTAATATAATTAATATTACATTAACTCTGTGTGTGTGTGTGTGTGTGTGTGTGTGTGTGTGTGTGTGTGTGTGTGTGTGTGTGTGTGTGTGTGTGTGTGTGTGTGTG
>NW_017259538.1:1005599-1037408 GCF_001594045.1 Atta colombica | reverse complement strand
TATATATATATATATATATATACAAAATAAGAGAAAGATAAATAGAAAATAGTATCGAAGAAAAGCGTGTTAACCTAAAGAGAGAAAGAGAGAAATATAATATAAATATATTTTATCACGCCGGCAGTGAAACGAGAATAAAGAAAAAGAAACTCTACGTACTTCCACACAAAACAACATTGACAATATATCGTTCCGGCGAAAATGCACAAAATGCATACTGGATGAACCATAGTAAACGCGTGTCAGTAAATAAATTGGTCCAACGGTGAGATAACATACTCAGGGCGGCGGAATAAATAACGGACGTTAACGGCATCGCGCGAAAGCGAGGCATCTTAACGGCCGCATCCTGTTTATCGCCATAATGCGCGGTGTGCATACACGGTATGCCCGTTGTGTACCATTAATCGGCAATAAAGCGCTGTTTGGTCCTGAAGATCGCGCCAATAAAACGGTCGGAATTACAGCTCCGGCCAGCCGGTCGCGACAAGCGAAAGAACGAACGAACGGCCGACGGTGACACAAAAAGTCAATCATTATTAACGCGTTAGCATAAACCCCCATCGGAGCCGTGTGGTCGTCTACCGCCAACGAAGGTGGCAAAAACGATTGTCCGCCGATGTTAAATGAGCCTCCGCATCGCGACTGTTGACAATGACTATCCAGAGAGAGTCCAGCCGTCTTCCGAGGAAGCCTCGTGAAGGCTCGTTGAGCACGACGACGTGCCACCGCGGAAACTGCGGCCGGAGTTACGGCCTCGTAGTCGCTATCGCGTCCAACGCGACGGGTCGAATGGATCTTGAAGTACGTATCCAAGCTCGGCAATAAATGTCGTAAGAAGAGAGAGCCTAAGCCAGTAATGACGCCCAGTCGCGGTGGTGAGTGTCGTCACGCGTGGCCGAGCCGGGGGAAGTGACGGCTCGTCGGGAAAAAAATCCGACGTCACGGATCGTTTAAAGAGCCGCCTGTTGTCGAAATGATCCGTGACGTTCGAATCCTCATCGTGACGAGCCTTACATATTGGATTCTTTTCAACGTCTCGGAGAGGAAATGAAAAGTCAGAAAATCATAGAACCATGGTAATTCGTGAAGGTAGCAAAAACGCGCGATTTATCTATTGTACAATAGCGTGCTGTTTTTAAAGAATAAACTATCATTATAAAATGGACTGTAAATATTTAAAAAATTGATATATTCAATGATATTAAAAGTACATAAATGAAAAGATGTGCATAAATGTGCATATATCTCTCTGAAAAATGTAGCATAAAATGTAAAATAAAAAATGCATATAGAGAAAAACAAAAGTTTTCTATTTGTATTTACTAATATCCATTTCTACTAATGTAAATTCATTTTAACCAGTCTTCAACTTACTTTTTATTTTTTTCTAGTTGAAAAACATAAAAAGGTAATTCAGTGAGATAATTAATCTACATAATAAAGAAATGGACATAAGAAATATAGCATAAATGTAAAACAAATGCACATGGGAAAATAGAAGCTTTTCTATAATTTACAGTATTTCCTTAATGTCCATTTCTACCAATGTGAATTAATTTTAACTTCGCTCTAATTTACTTTTTTCAAAAGATTATTATAAAAAGATAATGAGTAAATTAAAATGAAATTGAAGTTAATTTACATTGATAGAAAGGAATTAAGACTAATGGAGAAAAATAAATTCTTGGCTAATCGATAAGAACCATCCTTACCTTTGAATCAGATCGCATTTGCATTGCGTGCACGGTCTACACGACGCCAATGCACAATAGCCCCTACGCGAAGCGCAAATTTCCCATCGCCCACGAAATTATTCAGACTGTAGAAACGTTATATCGTTGTAAGACTTTTTCCAAGCAAAATAGTACCCGTAATGACGAGAGCGTAACGCACGTAATACAAAACAACAAAAAAAGACGCGAGGAACTGGAGGGTTGAATGAGGTTCGCGACCGACCAGCTGGGGTTGCCATCGGTTGCCATTATTATGTGAAATATTAAGCATCGACCACGATAATTACCGCGATGCGAGCGACGCGGCTCCGATTAGATCTAAGGCGGCCGGCTAATGCTGTTAATTGCAATGGATTGCGTAATTGTCGGCGCGAAGGGTATCCGCCTCGGGTGCTGTGCACACTTTAATACACGCGTGTCAGAGCGCATAACGTGTGCGATTATATAGAGAGGGGAGAAAGAGACAGGTACAACTCGAGATAAGGAATAATAAGGCGGGCACGCTCTCATACTTTCCTTCTTAATACGCAAATTACGATTCCGCGCCACGTTCGCTGTGCAACCGAGTGCATCTTACGTAAGCTATGCGATAAATTAACGTCGATTCTGAAGCGTGGCTGAAAAATAGATTTGTGCTCGCAAACGTAATTGCGCGCGATTATCCAAATAAAGCTGTGAAAACATACAAATAACGATTTGTAATATATTCTATACGCGGCGAGCTTTCAATTTTTTAGACTTTTACAAATGTTTGCGCTAAAACCGAATATACATATCTTACGTAAAATATGTATGTGATCAATTAATGTCAATCTCATATGCTTAAAAAAATCTGTGCGCAATTGCACGCGCATTGTACGCGATATAAAAAGTCGTTCAAATAAGATGAAAATAAACTAATGTCTGTCATATCCTTTCTAATTTCATAAATTTCTTACGAATTTCCATTCGTTGAAATCGAGTCTTATGTAATATTCACACGAGTTAATATCAAAAAGTTAATATCAATATTATATATCTTGAAAATAAATCAAATGCAATTTAGTTATAAGAAAAGTGATATACAAAAAGTAATATTTTTTAATTTATCTAATTATAAACTTATCTCATAAGACCAGCAATATTCTCCAAATTTCTTGGAATGAAATCTCATACTCCAAAAGATTTAAAATATTACCACTAATGAAAGAGTAAACAATTTACACTCTTGAATAAGAATGGTAGATTTTTTATTCTTTTTTTAGTGATATTTCACACTTTTGGAATAAGATTTATTCCAAAAAAAAGATAAGTTACTTACTCGTTATTTCCTTTGGAATTACTTTCCTTTGAATCTCAACAAAAGAGTGAAAATCTGCCACTTTTATAAAGCGCAAATTTTTCATTCTTTTCCAATAACGACATTTGATTTTTGTATTTTAACTCTTTTAGAGTAAGATTTCATTCCAAGAAACTTAGAAAGTAGAGCAATAACTAAAAATTATTTTACTAATCCAATTCTCAATCTTTTTTACGAGTCTCTTTCAATCAATTAGTGAAGAGAAATCTTAGAAAGAGATAAAATACCGGAAACAATGTACGTGATATAAGAAAAGCTATAATAAAAGATACTTTGTTATGCACCGGATGTTATAAATCATATATTATTAGTCCCAGACAATTATACATCGATAGAAAATTGTGCATTAAACGAATTAATGCTCTATGTAGATTATTATATGTAATTTTGTAAACAACAACGATATTAGTCGATTCATAAATTTACGAGCGAGGAAGAAATCCTGAATAGGATAATTAATCCCCTTTCACATTTTTGTACAAAGAACTGCAGAAAGAAGAGTATCAATCATTAAGCATATTATAAATTTATATACTATTAATATTATATAAAACGGAGTATCATATCGTATAAAAATAATTTTTAATTTAATTTTTAATTTTAATTTTAATTTATTGATATATAAAGAAAAATATCGTGGACAACTTGATATTCATTGTAAATATTTATACGATAACAGTGATAGATTTTGAATTTTTTAAATTAGATGACCATTCAAATGTTAATATTAAGATTTTCCATACAAAAAACTTATGTCACCTCGTGAAGAAGTAGAATTTCGTTGCAATTTAGAACGCCGCCTGATTCTCGTTCTTTTGCACGACTATAAAAGAATAAAGCAGACTGAAGTATGCTAAAAAGATACACGTATGTTGGTTACTAAAGACCATGCCACACAGGAAAATAAATGATCCCATTACAACCATAAATCAATCGTCGCAAAAAGAGCCAAAGTTACTGACACGGGCAGAATGATATGCAGGGATATAAAGAAATCCATATCCACACAAAGAAAACAAAGATGTTATCGCAAATTCATATTGAATCTCTTTCATTGCATTTAAAAAAAAAAATTCTTTTTAAAGAAAAATTTATTTTGAGTTTATAAAAAGTTTTATCCTTGAGGTCTTATCTTACAGATTCTTATCCTTGAAAATATCCAAATTATTTATTGAAACATGTCAAAATCTAGACAATATCTCGAATTAAAAATTTAAAAGTTTCTCTAAAATAAATTTTTCCTGCGTATCACACAGTTTTATAATCGCATCTTTACGACGTCAGATTGCGCTCGAAAAATACAAAATAAATATGAGAAGAATTGAGAAATGATTCAACGGATTGTCAAAAGGAACTCTTCTCCCCCGAGATCCAAGCGGCTCTTTCTGTAATCGCGGTTTCGTTTTCTTATTCGCACGGTATGTTAGGAGCTGTTGGAGCATCCTTCGGGGTCATGGATTTGCAGGGAAAAAGCGTGCCAGGTAATTTGTGACGAGGTGCTGACGGCGCGATGCAAGCTCGAACATGCGCGCACCCTTTGTTACGTGTATACATATATATCTTTATACTTGTACGTAAATACACGACAATGTCGGCGGCAGTGACGACGACAAAGGCGCGACTCGCGCGCGATTGCTCTCATTAGGCGCAAATGTGTAGATAATTTGATAAAAGCGCGGATTCCAATGTCACGTAAATGTAGGATATATATGATTCCGAATCATTTAAAGATCACGTCATTCCTGCGCTCGTGGTTCTGTTAAATTTGCTCGTTGTTCTGTTGAAATGCCACGCGGCATTTTCTTACGTCAAAGATACCATCTCTCGATAATGACTCGATCCATAAGAAGGAAAAAATATGTGAATTAAATATGTACAATCAGGATGTTTACTAAAATCTTGTAAAACATTCCTAAGATTCCTGGATTTTTCAAATTTTTTAATTCAAAATTCTGGACAAAATTAGAGAATTTTTTAATACAAATACCTTGAAGTAAATTGTAATGTAAGTAACGCAAAAAATTATATATTATGAATTAATAAAAAATTGAGATTCTACGAAACTATATATCTATTCCGAAAAAGATGATCGCAAAAATAATATTTTCAGAAAGAAACAGAATTTAAATTTAAAAATAAAATTTGCAAAATTTTCTTGAATACCAATAGTTTCACAAAAATCTTTAATTTTTTAATAAAAAAAAATTTCTTAAAAATTTCAGATTTTCTAGGTTTTTCTAAGTAGTAAGCATCACACATTTTTTTTTCGATATCGATATTAATCAGGGATATTTAATTCAGCCAAAAAAACGACAAGAATTCATAGTTTAATTATACAACTGAAAAAGTTTTAAAAAGAAATTTTTATGAATCATACATGAGAAGGCGTGTCATCGTGAGGCATCATATGTAGATTACCTGTACGTAGAATACAAATTCCTACATCATTTTTCAATCTTTTTTCTTCGTTGCTTCTTTTTGAGTTGCATTTATCTTTACGATCCTTCCATTTTTCATGTTTTCATTTTCTCATCTTTCCATTTTTTTCAAATTTTGACAAAAATTCGCTTTATGTAATCTACTCAGAAATATATAGTTATTCTAATATCTTTCATATGTGATCGTTCGGAAAAAAGCAATGAATCATGTATGTATACTATTATCCTACATCAACGTAACCAGTCACACGAAAAGAAGAACAAATTTGCTAAAATATCTAAAAATTTAGCTAATACAGATTTAAAAATAATTTTGTTTGGATCATCAAAATAATTATAAGATAATACTTTAATAATTATACTTCATATTAATAATTATTAATCATACTTTAATAATTATGTAAGATACTCAAATTGGTTGCTAGAATGTCAAAACTTTTTACAGTATTAATGTGTAAGCATACTAATTATTTTAATCATCAAACAAAATTATTTTCAGATTTGTATCTAGATAAATTTTTAGATAATAAGGCAAAATATCGTATTTTCAATATTTATTCATATACATCTTATTACATATATAAAAAATATGCAAAATTTTTTCCAACGAGAATTACTCGTTGCAAGTTGTATCGATATTTACAAGGACCACATGGATCGCAAGCCATAAAGTATGAAATTCTACTTTCGATATGTAAAATCGGAACGAACGAAGTATTAATAATCGCCAGCGTATAGATATTCGGCTCGTTCCGAAACGAAAATGAGTCGTTCGCGATGGCTAAATACGAGAAACGCGATAAAACCCGCGTTATACGTAGGCGTGTCTACTTTCCATGGTAAGGGCTCTCAGAGCGTCGAAAAGGATCCGAGCGATTAAATTACAACGACAAGTTCGATTCTCTACTTAAGTAAAGGACAGATTATTGTTCTGCCTTCTTTTCGTCCTTGATGATGAAGTTACATGGACTTTCGCGCATTTAAAACTATCGTCGCCTTGTCAAATATAATACCCTTATTAATAATCGATTAACCACAAAGTAAATTAATTTATCATAGAAACTGTCAAATGACAAAATAAAATATCCCGAGAGGACGCTAAATAGCAGTAAGCAAATATTAATGTCTAATAATAATAATAAAAAGATTTCATCAGTAATATATAAATAAATTCAAGTAATAAATTTCAAGCTATTTTATAAGTTTCTGCAATAACAGTATTCTTTTCTACAATTTCATATATGCAATTTTTATATTAATGTATAAAATATTTCAAAAAAAGAAAATCAATGCTGTAAATATATTTAACATAAATTTCTTTGTATGATTACAGATTTATAATTGCAAAATCGTCATAAGATTTCAACATTAGAGATAAAATATCATAAATTATCTTACTTTCTACCTTAACTTTGCAACGTATATTGATTCGCAAAACGAAATTATCTCTTCTACATAAATTTAACTCTTCATACTGACGAAGAATTTGTAATATAGTTACGCTGGATTTATAAGATCCATTTAATTTAAATTAATTAAAAGTTACTTTAATTAATTTTCAGAAACCATACTGACATAACTCGTAGGTATTAAAAAATAAAATGAATAATATTATAAGTATATTTTGATAATAATTCAAATTTACAGATGAAATATAAAAATTAAATTAAATTTTTTGACATTTTTTACATAGAGATTTATAAGTTTGAGTTATAAGATTGAGTTAGCTCCAAAGTCAATTTTATAATAATAATGCGTAATCATGAGCTCAAAAAGTTGATATCCCAAATTAATCTACTTCACGTTCACGTGTTCATAAATATTCTTTCTTCTTTCTCCAGAATTTCGCAAGCACGAAGTGCGTCTCTCATGTTCAACCGACTCCACCCCAACCTGTATCCCAGTCTTATCTTCGGATCGTCGCAGCGTTAATGAAGCGGATCGTTGCTCGGTGTACACCTAACCGATGAGCCGAGTCGTGGAACGCGTCGTGCGCGACGCTCACTTGCTCGACATTCCATACAAATGTTTCAGCCGATCAGATTATTCGCTCTGGCTGATGCAGCAGCCCGACCTCCCTCTGTTCCCTCCCGCAGCCACATCTCTCTTTTTTTCTTCTCCGCAACGACAACCGCCGTGGCGCGTCCTGCGTTCCGTGGATTCACAGTCCGCCGAACATAGTTAAAGAGACGCGTGCATCATCGTTGCGTTTTCAATATCCATACACCGTCTCTAAGTCAAAATCAACTTGCTCTTGAAATTACCATCAGAAGAAGATGTTCTCGTCTCGTTAAATTAGATATCTACAAGTGGTACAAGCCGCGAGAGTTTTTGGTAGACTAAAACACGAGATTTATTGTACATTGTATGTTACAGCGACGTGCTGCTGCAACATCAGACTTAATGAAAGAAATTGCTCTTTTTCTATTTATAATTAAAAGATGTAAATAAAAACTGAACTTTTAGCTTGCATGATCTTGTTTCTTTAAAAAATTTAATCTTATATCTTTGATATTATTTTTACTCTTTTAAACGTCTTTTCAGTATGACATACTCATTTTTTTTCAATAGTTTTTCAATATTCTCTCCATTATTAAAATTTTTTTATTAATAAAAATACATACACATATATTTCTGTGTGTGAATTGTTCTACAAATATACCTATTTCCCTTCTTTTTGAAAGACCATCTGATCATCTGATTATACTGTTATCCTTCCGGCATATTGATCTGTATTCCCTTTTCTCCGTATCTCAGTAAAGCTATTATTATTATTATTATTATTGCACTAAAAAAAAGATTGACTGCTGCAGCAAATTAGATGGTAAAATATGGCATAGCATTTTTAATTGACTGTGTTAGCCAATTTTAGGTTGCAATAGCCAATTATTGGTTGCGTTAGTCTATCCGCAATGTCAGTATAGGATTTCAATAGGATAACACAACCAAAAATTGGCTGCTGCAATCATTAAAAATGTTATGCCATATTTTACTATCTAATTTGCTGCAGCAATCTATCCTTTTTTCAGTGTATTATTACTATTATTATTATTGTTGTTGTTGTTGTTGTTGTTGTTATTGTTATTTTATTATTACATTTTATTATTACATTTATTTGATAGTTATGTTCTTTAAAATTTGACGTTTAGATTTAAAAAAATTTTTTACTTATAAAAATTTACTTATAAAAATTATAAGCAACCGAATTGGGTAATTAGGAATACACTAGTATGTTGTTTTCGTAGTAAAGCATAAGGGTTACATTAGATTATATCGTATTTCCACTTTTTCTCGAACGTTTTTATTACACTATTACGTGCAAAAATGTGTGTTCATCAGTGTATAAATTGTATATGAGTGCTTATACTGCGCTAATAGTGTATTGACCTCAGGTTCGCGAGTTCACTAAGTCTAAATGACTATGCAAATCAGTCATCTCTATAGGAGAAGCTACTCTTTAATAGGATTTTAAATACCACGACATCTATGTTGAACGGTACGATGCCATTATGTTTTAGTGTTATGTATATTCCGACATTTAGTTATTACAGTAACGTGCATTAAGATAGAAAACATTATAAGCTCATTCTAAAAGATGAGATAATACGCAAAGCTAATTTTATCAGCTTTTGACATGATAATTATTTATTAACATGTATTTCTGATATATAATATTAAAATATACGCACAAGCATTCTTTAATAAATTCAGATCCTTCTCAAATAAAATGCGTCCATAATTTGCCAAAGAATACAAATATATTGCAAGTCTCTTTTTAAAAACAACTTATATAAGACTTCATGTATACATCGACAATGTACACCTTCGCAGTAACCAGAATTACATTTCAAATAATCTCCATTTGTCTTTTTCTTCAAACCGTAAATCGTTAATCGCGATTTGACATACAAGTTGTATGCGCTCATTATTTTTTATCGAGCATAAGTCTTAAGATAAACGCGCCGAATATCCGTGTATTTGCATAAGACACGTATCACGCGAACGAATCGATCGTGGATGCTGCGTGCTTCTCAGTAGCGGTCCCTCTCGCGAGGTAGACTTAAATTACTCCTGCGCCTTAAAGCGACACACGCGCCTTAAAAGCTCTCGTACGAGACACTCGTTTCATTCGCGATACTTATCGGCACGTAAGTACACAATACGGCCAGTTCGACTTTAAAGAATGTCGATATACACGAGCGATACGCTCTTACGTTTTTATTACAGAATGTAAAAACTTCGACGTATTCACCGAATGTTACAAGGTGTATCTTTGCATGTACGCATATAACAGGTAAGCGGGAAATTTATGTCAGCAAGATAAGCATAACTGCTATCAAGATAATTGAGAAATTCGCGAATATGTTTCCGTCAATTCCCGCTTGTTCGAAGAAATATGGAAACATTATCTTATTCTTTTAAATATGCGTAATAAAGTTTTCTAAAAAAAAAAATACGTATGTAATATATCTATTAATATATTCTTTCTTAAAGAAGATTTGTAGCGTTTTTGTAGATATTTACTATTGAACTCATACTGTCAAATCATATCCAAATCGAATTATTTTTAATCATTTCATAGATCGCTATTGCTTCTATTCAATATGTGTCATTAATTAAAATAATAGAATTAAATAATTTAACTCAAGAAAATGTATTGCATTTAACTCAAATTTATTATTTATTAAGCACATATGTTAATATAAATTATATTCATTTATTTAGAAATTATTAACAGCGGAAATGGATTCATTGTGACACACATAGAAGTTGAAAATAACAAAATATTATTTAATTCAAGAAATTGAAATTACCATTACTCTGTTAATATTGAACAGCATGATAATCCTAATTTACGATTACAAATTTATAATTAATAAATTTAATACGTAACAGATGCAACAATATGTTTTGATTCTCGAAATCAATAAAACGCTTAATTGATCTTAACTTGTTCGTCGTAATATTTCGAACATGTCTCTTCCATCAAATCTCTTATTAGTTTGACATAAAGAGGCACAAAAATCGCAAACAGATTCGAGATTGTCGATTTTCTGCGCGAGGGGGTCCGATAATTTCGCCGAAGCAGACAAGGCAAGAGCGGCGGGGCGCAAGCTGTGGGAACCTTAAGTAATTTATAGGATGTAGTAACGGTATTTTTACAACATTGGACATTGCAGCATGGGAACGGTAGAAAACCGGCAAAAAACTAGAACTGCGCGATCGAGGTCGCAGCTTACCCGCCCACGAGCGCTAGACAGGCATTGTCTCGCGCATCTTAAAAACGCGTTCTCGTTTAAGGCAGGATCTCCTCTTCCCACCGTAAATCACGATGATGAGCTTAAATGATGCGCCGCGCCGCGCGTTCGCCTAGTTAACTCTATATTTTTCATTCTCCTACCATGCGCGCCGCGCTGCGTAATTATTAAAATGCATCCAGGAAGCGTGCAGTTCACGCATACAAACGATTATGTTGTTTCGGCTCATTCAACGATGCCTTTATATACCATCTGCCTTAATGACTTTATCTACTTTTCGCGCTAATAATCGTGCTGTGGAAACTGTTTTGAATAAATCATTAAATAGGCGAATATAAATCTTTCCTACATGGAAAAAAAATCTTCCTTATCTTACTAAAATATATATATAAAAATTTAGATATATAGATCTGAAAATAAGTTTATTTAACTATCAAATTAATTTATGTAAAATGCTCAAATTGATTGCTAAAATCTCTCATTCTTGTATAGCATTGGTCATTATACTTGAGTTTCTTAAATAATTTTTTTCATGATCCAATAAAATTATTTTTATATATCTAGATAAATTTTTATTTTATTTTTCAGCGAAATCATTTTTTCTGTATACTATACTCACTTTTTGTGAAGATCTTTATACAATTACAAAAAAGTTTCAATAATTAAATCTACTTTTTATAAATATTATTAAAAATTAACGAAAACATAAAATTACACCTTAATTATTCCAATTCTTTCATCAACCTATACTAATTCAAAAATTAAGATAAGTGACTGCCGGTGTGTTAATAAGCAGTATATGAAAACAAATCAAATGTCTATTCATAATATATTAGTTACACGATATATTTCGAATTTCATGGTTATTACAGAAACTTCTAGGTATATGACAGCTACGAGGGACACCGCGTGTGTCGCGATAATTATCGCGCGGCGGGAACGCAACGTGAATCCCCGTGGACTTAGAACGATAATTATAGTTCACAAAAAGCGGTTGTAAATCGACTAATGTTTGCAAAAACTTACACGACGCAAAGTGAGAATGCTGTGAGACGAATATGATGAAAGTGCAATTCGGGATTCAGACGAGCGAAAGTAAGAACGTAGCTTAAGTTCCTCAATTCTCTTTCTATGACAGTAATTGTATTATTTAAAAATAAAGCGATGGGACTTACATTATAGTTTTTCTTACATTGTATACAGAGAAATGAGAAAATATAGATGAGAAAATACGAGAGAAATCCAAACGATAAAGTCATCCGACAGCTTCTCCTCCGTTTACTTCTTAATCGGCTTCGCGGAACCCACTAGCCGCACAATATTATTTGACAATAGTTGGATTATAGACGAAAGACACGGCGGCAGGTGGATATAAAGGTAGACGTCGGTTTTCATGAGAATACAAAGCCTAATCAGGCAGAAGGAGCGGCATCCAGGAGAGCCATCGCCTGGATTGCTTTATTACATCGTCATCGTCCTTCTCCCGCTTCGAATCTCTCGAGAAGTGACCAACTAGTATTTCGTAATAATCAGAAAGATCTATTGTAAATCAACTGAAACCATTAAAAATTTCGCAACAATTAACTAACGGTAATCAAATATCGGGATGCAGAGAAGATCATACAGCGTGCGTGATTGAAATTGGAGATTGAATCGGATTTTAAATTAGAAATATCCTACATTGATTCACGTCGAGACTCATTGCGTCGCTGCATACTAATTTTCTCGATTGCTTGAAAAGTACTGGGCTTTTCTCTTGATTGTTCAATTTTATGTGTACCTTTCACTTATTGTTATCAATAAATCAATTATTTGATATTATCTGTCGCTTTACTATGTATATTATTAATATCATTTACTTTTACATGTTATTTTAATATTTTAATTATCGTATAATAATCGTTCTGAGCATTTTATTTTTATACCTTATTCATATCAGAAAAATTTACTTATGAGAAGATTAGGTGCAATTTAAATTATACCAATCAAATTTGAGTTATTTGTAATTTGACATTATGATTAAATAGTGAATTATTACAAGTATATAATACTGCAAATCACACTTCTATTTGCTCGGATTAGGAAACTTTGATGAGTAGATCTGCTCTCGACGTTGGAATAATGATAATCAATGATGAAAATTGATAAGAGGGGCAACGAAAAAATAGAATTATATCCTCAGGACACGATAGTGCAAAATGTTTTCTTTCTTAAAGTGGCGTTTAACGTAGCGATTGTGAACTTCGCAAAGTGAACTCTAAAGGAAGGCCATAAGCGGGAAAATCATCGCATCGAAGTCAATTTTTTTATTAAGACAGCTATCATATAAAAGCAATTGAGAGTGCCGGAAACAACGGCATTAACACCATTCGCGATTAATGTGCATCCGACACGCATCGTCCTCCGCTCAAGTATTGGGCAAGCTATTCTCAAGATATTTTCGAGGACAGATTTTCGCGCGCGTTATATCACAATGATACGCCAACACATGGTGATCCTCTTCTCTCTTAATTAAAAATAACGATTGCTCGATTGCCGAGGTGTGGAGAGACATAATCGACAACGACGGTATTCGTCGAAACGGGATTGACACGGATATAATCATAATTTCCCTCTCTATTTCACATTTTTCTCAGCCGCATCCGTGGTGCATCCCACTGTAATTGACACAACCGCGACTCAGCACTGCGGATGTTCAAGGACATGCCTGCCTGTCGCCTTCGTACCCTATCGCGTATGTCCGTTCTCTACCGGTTGCGCGATTCTGAGAGAATGGAACGTCGTACAAAATAGCAAAACTCCACAACAGCGCGTAAATCGTAGAGAAACGCGCGATAATGTAGGAATTTTATAAGTCAAATTAATGCCTGTGTCATTAATACTATGTCGTACACTAATTTGACTCTGGCTAATAACAAGTAGTTAGAGTTCTCTAATAATTAATTCGCATGATTACTTGAATGAAAGATACGTTTAGATATAATTCATTAGAATTTAATCGCTTCTCATATCTTTTTAGATATCAATTATCTGTATATAACGTTACATTTTCGTAAGATGACAACAATCCACATTAGATTAACATTTAACTACATTAAACACTTTTGTCATTCATTTATATTTGTATCACTTATAATTAGTGTACTTGACTATAATTAGTACTTGTTCAATAATTCTGTATACTTATTAAATTTATCATTGGAAAAAATCGGCTTTATCGAAAAATTCTTTAAGAAAAAAAAATTCTTTAAGAAAACTTCATACAATAGATCTTCACTAGCTAGTAACTTCTATGAAAAAAAATCAATTTTGAAGGATAAGAAAGAATGATCGTAGAATACGATAAGAAAATGGAAAGAGAAAATTAAAATTTAATTAAATCAAACATTTTGTCATTCATTTATATATTTCACTTATAATTAAAATATTATTTCTAATATATTACTTTCTTTCTTTAGTAATTCCAAATTTATTTATTAATTAATAAATAAATTTATTTATTAAATTTATATTCATCAATAAAAAAAATCGATTGTAAATTCATTAAAAAGTTTTTTGGAAAAAAAAGATGATAAAGACTTCATGCAATCTTCACTGGCGAGTATCTTGTATGAAAAAAATCTATGCACTAATATTTATTTTGGGGAATAAAAAAGAAGATTAGAGTATGATAAGAAAATAGAAAAAGCGAAAAAAAAAGAATGTTGGATAGATATATTGCACTAATTGTCAATCGTTGATGTATTGCTTATCATAAATATGTTTTAGATATCATGTTAATTATGTTAATTATGTAGTGATTACTTCACTCGATTGACTCAGCTAATATCAATATGAATTTTGCGTATGCAGTATACAATCATAAATTAATAGATTAATATACGATTTAATTTCACGCGATGCAAACTACGTGATGACCTCACGCCACGTACAACAAGTAATATGTACAAGGATCAAGAATTCTCATTACTGGTGGATTTATTAAAAATTTATATAATATATAGCCATTGCTATATATAAATCAATACATTACGACTTGAATAAAGTAAACTTACATAGCATTTAATGAATTACAAATATTTCATCATATTATATCAAGTAAAATTGCAATCTATATACTTATTTTATTAAAATTAAAAAAAAAATTTTTCTTTTGTTCAAAATCGTCAAATTATATCCATATATTATTGGTAAGTAATAAATAAATTTATTATTATATAAAAATCATAAATAAATTTAATCATATTGTAAATAAATAAAAATAAATTTATTATTATACAGAAATCATCATAGATATTTTATTAGCAATATTAGTGAGAGAAATTTCACATTTAATTAAACAATAAGATAACTGAAGAATCTTAATCAGCATATTCGCTACCACACATTGCAATTAGTTAGTTATGATTTCCTCTCTCCTTCCTCACCTTCTTTTTCCCGCCTCTCTATTCTACATTAAACATTTATAACAATGATATTGTATTTGCAACGATCAACACTAAACGATATAAAGACTTTTATCAAAAAGAAATATTACATTTGACTCACAATCAGTAATACATTATTTATAAAGAAATAGACTAGGAAAAATTCTATTAAGCTAAAAAATGATAACTCTAAATTAATAACAATTCGTGTTTAAAGAAAATCCTAATTTAAGATTTAAGATTTCTTATTTTTTTATCTTTATGTACGCTGGGAAAGAAGCAATGTCATCGTCGGACGGTTACACTCATACCTACCTCTAATACTTCATTTACTCTTACTGTAAGACAACTATGCCCCTCATTCTAACATTGTCGATCACGATTTTACCGCAATCGGCCTCTCTTACGAAGGAGGCACGCGACCTTCAACGTACGATGTTGATCAAAGTACCGCGAGACAGACGTTTCCGCAAACGAGTTTCCGCGTAGCGAAGTCAGTCGCTCATACTTCAAACATTCCGGCCCTGATACGTGTCCAGTCGGGTTAATCCACTAGCAACTCAATTATTGTTATTTATCTCGATGAGAGAGGCCACACCTAATGGCCGACCTTATTCCCGGTGCGCGGCGACCGGCAGTTCGTACATTTGCATGTAATTTACTTAAATCAACGACGGAGATCGGCGCGTTTCACCGACATAAACCACGGCCAAATCGTTTCCCCGACTTCTACGAGGTGTAGTCCAGCATGTACCGATTGCGGTCCGCTCCGTCTGGTGACGGGATCGCTCGCAGTATACTCTCGTTTTCGAACAATTATGCACAAGGGCTTTCGCTGCACGATTTTACGTGACGTGCTGACTTACGACGATATCAATTTAAAACTATATTCGAGCACAACAGTAATTTAACTTGAAAACATTAATCTAAAACCGAGCAAAACAATTAATTCTAAACAATTAATCCTGGAATTGATTGTCCCAATTTTAAAATTGATTTTCTCCACTTCTTAAAATAGCAGATAGGATTGCTGTTATAGTGAACCCTGCCTTTCTTCAATTACACTACAAAATGCCGCTATATGATGAAATATGTGACTGTAACTAACGCAAACTACGTTGAGCAAATCCAACGATTACATAACAGTGGAGCAGTAATTGCATCTGATTGATGTATACCAATAGATCTCTAAACGATCAGATTCAATTGCTATGATTTCGATTCTATATGATACTGTCTCAAGATCAGACCGTAAAGTTTTATGCCATCCACTATTCCGTTCTTATTATGCGTTTTAATTATTTCACAAATTCTAGATATTCTCAATATTTTTGATTATATTGACATTTCTTATTATATTGAATCTTATTATATTGAATCTTATTATATTGATTAAACTTTATTTTATTGATCTTGAAGTTTATGTCTTAAATTTTACTGTTTTAAGTTTAATTTTAGATTTAAGTTTATGAATGGCATCACTACTGATATTTCTTTGTAATATAGCTTGAAATTGACTATTTTTTTATATAATCTCTTTATTATCATTGCAGCTTTATAAAAATTATTATCATTAATATTATTTCGTCATTATACATTTTCCAATTTTTTATGATAGAATCGTTTCGATACACACTTTTAATTTGGATAAAATGGAGTTAATACAAATTGATAGCAATCTCGAAATAGTGTAAATAATAATTTTTATATCGCGGCTTTAGCTAGAAATTAATATAAATCGTATCTAGATTCACAAGATACTGATACTACAAATCATGGACTTCTATAACAAACTCAGACGGATCAACTAATTTTGCGACGAAGAATCGATAGTTTTATTATCGCATGAAAGTGGCACAAGCTGTCACTTCTAGCATTGACCTTACGAATCGCCGAACACGTTTAAAGATGACTTTATAAAAAGAATACTACACGTGCACATCCATTCATCACAAATTATTCCTTTTTCTCCGTGACTATGTCTATTTTCGAATGACTATATTCTATTTTATTTCACTTAAATTTTAGATTCAAATAATTTCTGAGAGATAATGACGAGTACTACAAATCAAATATTTCTATAATAATATTTGTTTTAATATTTGTTTTAATCAAGTATGAAAGAATTAATAATTTTCTATTTACATATCTACACATAATTTTATCTAAAAATCGAATGCTTTATTTTGTCATTATATATAAAATTAAATTATTTAATACAAAATTAAACTGCAAAATTTTCGCGCTTGTAATATTAAATCATTCCAGATGTACGTTAGCGTGCATAGAGAAGGAGGAAGCGATTTAAACACGAAGCGAACGAAGTCATGACTATTGGAATGAATACTGTGGTATCACGTAATCGTGCGGAAAGAGAACGCGATTTGGGAACGGTCGATTGGTCGGAGATTGATTTTCGCGCGACTCTGTCACAGGGAAATTAGCCAAACCGCTACAAACCGGTTCAATACCATGCTTTGACCGCGCCTGTGCCTGGTCAATGATTGCTTATACATTTATTCCAATCCAAATAGCGTCTAGTATTCCAGTCTCGGTGGCGTTGAAAATAACAATTTACCGATAATTCAACGTTCATCAATAATAGACGCCACAACTATGACGCTAAAGGATGTATGCGATTCGTATATCAATCAAATCGCAATCAAACGATATTTTTTAAAAAATCTCCGTAGAAATTGATAATTTTTAAAAAAACTTTTTAATATCATATATGAAAAAAAATTTTTAATAGTTTTGTAATAGTTTTAATGTGCTAGTTTTTTGATAATAAAAATTTATAAATAATTGCAAACAGTATTACTTTTTGTAGCACCTCAGCAATTAAAGATTTTTGAAGTTTCGAAACTTAATGAGGCTTCAGATCCCAAATTGCTAAAAGGCTATAAAAATAATATAATAGTTTTTCAAGTATTTATGAATTCTTTAAAATTATACCTGTTATCTCTCAGAATTACCACTTTTACATCCATTATTTCGCTTAAATCTTATATGTTTTAATTATTCTTTAGCTTTTTCTAATTTTTAGAATTAGAAGAAGAATAAGTTAAACCGAGATTAAAAATTTACATTGATGGAAATGAGCATAAAAGTTTTTTTCATTAATTATCGTTAAAAGATTTTTAAAAATTACCAATTACCAATTTCTACGTTAATTTATTTTAAAGAAATATACTTCTCGGTTCTTAATTGCTGAAAGATTGCAAAAAGTAATGTAGCAAGTATTTATAATTTTTTAAAATTGTAAAACTGGCATTATTATATTAAAAGTAAAAAACTGGCATTATTATATTAAAAATTCTTCTCAAATGACTTACTTATCGGCTTCTCAGAATGTCACCGTTTTCGCACGAAAGAAAGACATTGTTCATGCGACTTAATACCGCGGTCGCGTCACTCTCTTGCGCGCAGCCACTGATAGGTTACAGCTGATTGCAGTAATCTAAGCGTCGATGTTCCGCCAGAAAAACCCTAGCAGCGCACGTGAGGCATTACTAACTAACGGTACGCGTAAGTACGGGCTTTAATATGCGAGAGAAATTATAATCACTCCGAAGCTCTCAGCGAGACCGACGTGCCTCGCGTGTGTTCGCAAAAATCATTTTTTCGCAACACCATGCTCTTCGTCAATTTTTATCGTAAGCGCAATAATCAACGTATGTATTACGTCGAACATTTTCCTAGTGAATAACGTATTGCGATGCCACGTGCGCAATTCTATGTACGTGATGATCAATATACGCATCATGCGTTAGATATTCTCACCTCTTAAGTTTCACGCGTACTAAAATTGATGTGTTTACGCAGCACGATTTACCATTTGTAATTTCTGGACACATTATAATCGATATAGGTATGCATGTACATACGTATTAACTATTCTCTTCGTAAATAACGCAACGCATACACTGTTTAATAAACGACAGGCGAATCGAAAATAATTAGTCACGAGAATAAAGGTTATTACATAAATAAAAAAATTTTAATCGTAATCGTGAGGCTGTAAAAATATCAACCAATCATATTCGAGTGTTCTAAAGTATAAGTATCGTAATTTTGATTGTAATTAATTGATATGGCCTTACGGAAACTTTTTTACGGCTTCAAGATATACGTACGCTACGGCATTCGATTTAAAATTCAAGTAGTCGAAGATGTTGCAATCCGAGTCGCGCTTGGTCGAGTGTGAAAAACTAATGGTGCCCTTGATCCATTGAGACTCAGATTGAAAATGCTTTGGTAATTGTCTACCAAATCGGATCAAAATGAACGAATAATGCGAGCAGTCGTACCTTGATATAAGAATCACTTCAATGTGTTCAACAAGAAATAAGTATTGAAATGAATATTTATAGCTAAAATTTCTATTTATAAATAAAATTTTAAAAAATTTCCAGAATTAATTATTAAAGTCATTAAGATATTTATAAATATTCTAAAAAATATCAGTGTAGCTTAACATTATGGGTGTTAAACATATTTCTCATCGTGTTAGCGTTGATGTAAACACCAACACATGTGGATATCATGAGTTTGAAATTATATAATTTCATTGAATTTACATCATGATATTTATATCAACATCAACACGATAAAAATTATATTTACTCATAAAATTCCACATCCATATTTTTTAGAATGTAGTGCCAAATTATTTTTACAGCTTAATTATATACAACGTATTCATATACTTCTCGCACATATTCACATTTCATTTAAATAAAATAAAATTGAAGCTGAATTTGACGAATCTTAAATGCATATCGTCATCTGTAAGACTGACAGAACAATCCTATAAATTCGACGTATCGCACTTTAAAGACGTTCTTGCGCATGTTCGACGTGTTGTCGGAGAACATAATGCGAACACGATTAACGCGAACGATTCGTTCAACAGATGTTAATAAAGCAGCTACGAGCCGTGGTGTGGACGTACGAGGATCTACGGCGAGTAATATCGTAGCGAACAGGCCCTTTCCGCTCTCGCCAGAGCTTGGCGAGTCCCACGGTAATAAGGGATCTGGATTCTGCCACCATGGAGAATATACGACACCTGTCCGATAAGCATACATGACAACACGTGGCTGGTTGTTTGCAATGCGGGTATTGCAAGCGTTACTAAAAGAAAATTAGCAGACATGTGTGTAGATAGTTACAAAAAAATGTATTTCGGATTTCTTCCACGACCGCCTTATCGAAGAGAAGTATGATCCTAAGACAGAAAGTTACGAGAAGTTACAAAAAACAATTATCTTATCTTTAAGTTTAAAATTATGCGAATACATTTCTCACTCTATGAGAGTGAGATAAATAAAATCTCTAAAATGTATCCTTGGATAATAAAATGATAAATAAATAGTAAGTAGATAAATAAATAGTTAAATAATTAATTTCAAAGATCAAAATGATGTAACTCATATAAAAAAGAATTAAGTATATCTTAATAAGAATAATTTACAATAAATTTGAAGATATAATATAAAGAAAATTGAATTTTTTTTTTAATAAAGAGATAAAATTGAGTGGATCCAATAGACTCACTGTCAACTCTGAAGAATTAACAAATTATTTTCTTACGAATACATTGTGACGAACCAGTGATAATTCCGTTGATTCAATACAACGCAATTTGATCTCATTATGTCAAGATGTTATTGCAAATGTGAAGGATGACAAAATGTCCCCGAGATTATCAGAGACGACTGTTAATAGGCTCTCATGACATAGGACGGACATTGTGTTACCTAGACAAGGAAACAGAGATCCCTACGGTCGTGGGTGAGAGAACTATCAATACTGACGTACATATATAATCTCGAAGTGAGCAACGCGAGCGAGAAACGCGCGAGGAGAGTTTAGTTGGAGTTTCCGCGAAACGACTTCGAGAAACGTACGACATGTTACTGCAAACCGAGCTCCCACTGGTAGAGTACAAGTACCAGAAGCGAGTATCACAAGATGTATGAGAAGTCATAGGGTTCTAAGCTACGTGCGGCGGTGTCCATCTAAGATACTGAAGTTTAACAAGGAAGAAATTATTCTCTCTGCTCTCAAGAAAAATACTCGTAAATTAACTCTCCCGTAGCGAAATAAGTTTCAACTAAGTTTCTTTTAAATAAGTTTCTACATTCACGCATTTCTCTAAGCAAATTGATATCTCTGAGTTCTAAAAAGTCGACATTTTAGTAACTTTATGTTATACACTTTATATACAGAAATAACAATTTCGCTAAAGTATCTAAAAATTTAGCTAGACACAAATCTATAATAAACAAATCTATAATTATGTAGGATACTGAAGATACTAAAAACTGCAAGTGTCAAAACATTTTGTAACATTACTCATGCTTGAGAGTCCTACATAATTATTCTGGTGACTCAATAAAATTATTTTCAGATCTTTATTTAGCTAAATTTTTAGATATTTCAGCAAAATCATTGTTTCAGTGTACTATCTAATGTATTACACGGATCATAGCGCAGATGTTGAATACGCGTTCAATTGAACTTTTAATTATCCTGACATATAAAGTCAGATTGGCATACGTAAAGTGCTACGTCATGTTAAATCCAACGAAAAAAAAGAGACGCGACAATGCGACGACATAATCGGACAGGTGAAATCGTTCCGTCTATTATCACGAAGCCGTATACACGTATACATGATGCACGAGGGAGCGATGTCCTCGATCGATCGCCGATGCATTTTACGACCTTTGTCTGACGCGGCAACCGTCCCGTATTTCTATCCAACACGCAACACCCGGCCCCCCGACAACGTCTGCCGGTCAAGGAAGGTCATGGAGGGAAATTCCGCGGGCTGGTCAACCACTTCGTGTGAGATCGGGGGAAGGTTTAATAAGCACCGTGTCGTGCCTCTTGTCATACTGTCACGTATTTCTCGTGGGATGCACCGAGCCCAGCACAAGGAAGTCTCGTTGCGCGAGAGGAGATAGAGAAGTTAGCTTCTCGGCCCCGCGTACATAATTTCACCAATTTCCCTTCAGCCACTAACAATCCTCGCTCTAGGCGCCTTCATAAACATCGTCGTACAAGAATGTGAGATATATTGTGTGAGAAACATCGCCTGAATACACTCTTGCTCGATACAAACTAAGCTCTGGATTTATTTAAAAAGCCAGCTCTTTATGCATGAATGAATTATACGACGTTACGTCATAGTTCATTCCTGTTTACATGTTTATTTCTCTTTATATCAATATATTAATATATATAAATATAGTTTAATATAATTTTTAATAGTAATATAGTATTAACAGTATGAGAAATTCATCTTACAATAACACTAATTTAACCGTGTAATTGAAACTGCTTGGAGAAATAAGAAAAAATAAAATCTTTTTGTTAAAGACGAACCTGAGATTTAAATATGAAAGAAAGAGAGAGAGAGAGAGAGAGAGAGAGAGAGAGTCGGAAATTCGCGATTTAATGGACCAATTTAATAAGGTGGACTTCGAGCGCCTCGTTGATCGCGCCAGACGAAAGCATTCAGATCTCGCCGAGGTAGATCTGCCTTGCCGAGAGAAAAGAAAAGGGCACGCCGCGTGTATAATTCCAGTGATTTCCTGCTAGCTAACAACCACGAATACGCGCGTGCAAAAACTAGTCTGCCCCTTAGCACAGATATGTTTTTTTACACGCTAATCTACGGAATTCAACAATGTAATCGCCGTGATCTCATCAGCATAAAAAAAATCATCTTAAAATCTTTAAGGACTTTCAACTTCTCTCTATGAAAGCTTGAGAAGCGTTCCGGGAAGTAATTAATGATTATGTATCTTTCGTGGTCACGTTTCGGCAATGGATTAATTATATACTTCGGCAATCATTTTCGTTACTTATTCAACCATCAATCCGTTCCTAATTCAGATGAAATTGCGATGACGATATTATATGGACAGAAACGGCAACGATAGCGCGTAAACACGAACGCACGTTCGCATGTGTGCACTGCATATTCAAGTAATAAGCCTTCATACACATATGTAATTTAATTTTCCGTAATAACACTATACTACACAGTTTAAATGAATAAATTCATTTTGTGTATGCGGTATAATATGTTATTTTTACACAAAGAATTAAATCACACACTAGAAAGAGAATCTAGTTGTATTAATTGGAATTCTGATTGAAAGTAGACAAACCAGAAATTTTTGAATTAAATCTATTATAATTCTAGTTAAGATAACAGAATTTTGATTGATATGATCAGAATCTTCTGATTTTTACATTTTTTTAATTAACTAGATATTTCTCTCAATATACACATGTTAACGCCTTCATCAGAGTCTGTAAACATTGTAATGTACATTGTAATATACATCAAATTTGAAAATACTATCCACATTGAAATTATTTAATTCTATCGACATCCTCTGACTATGAGATATCAGATAAGTAGATAATGTAATACGTTAGAAAAATAGTCAAAGTTAAACAAAAATTTAGTATTAATTATTTATTAAAGTATTTTTTAATTGAATTAAAAAAATTTTTTAATGATTCCATTAAAATCATATCAGAAGAAATTAAAGTATTTATTACACACTTGGATTCGTAATGAAACGATATGTGCATAGCTTTCCACGCGCCTCACGGAAAACGTATTGACTTATAAACTCTCTTTCGACTGAGCAAGGAATTTGAATTTTTCATTGATGCGCACCGTTAATTAGTAGTATAGAAATCGCTATAGCGGTGGACGCGTCGAGTCGAACCAGCCGATAATCACGATGGACAATGAGCTGTAGCGATAATCGTAAAAAATATCACCAGGTGTCGGCCGTGGCCTCGGAGCCGAAGTGATTATGCAGACTGTCTGTCTAGATGGGGGCAGATGGGGAGCAAGACAGGGGGAGGGGAATAATTACCGATTCATTCACCGATCATTAAGGAACGTATTATCGGATTGCGCGCTATGTCCGTTTCTTGACGAATGTTCGCCGAGCTGGGCGTTACCCCGGCAGTGAATTACACTGTATCGACTGGCTAACGACCGTGGCTAAACCACCGCAGAGCCACGACGGGAATAGAGGCGACGGCTAACTATACAGTTAGAATAGCCGCTCGTCACAATGCACACATCGACAGGTTGGACGAGGCGCGCGAGGAGGTGAAGGCGAATTCTACAACTTGCGCGTGCGCGAATCATCGACGCTCCCTTTTGGCGACTATAAATAATATTTATTGGAAGATAATGCGCCACGATCAATTACACGTTGCGCGGGACGTTATATCTTATCGCAAAGCATTTAATACGTCTAACGATCGATTTAACGAGCGAGCTATTTTGTTACACGCAGCCACTGAGATTATAGCGACAGATAGTGTTCGCGTGTTGACTAGTGTACAAAAAGAAAGGCTCTTTATTCACGTATACTAGTTAGTTAGTTATTCAAGTAAGGCATATAAAATATAAATTTATATTACTATCGTATTAAGTATTTTAGTAATGGATATAGAAAAATGGATGTAAAAAAATGTCGAATTTTTCTTTGTAACACGAGTTTTATAGGTAACATAATTATCTAAAGTCAAAAAGTATTGTATTACGTCATTATTAGTCTAAATAATATATTAGAGATTATTTACATAATATTTTCTATAAATTATTTCTATTTGATAACACAGTGCAACAAATGTTGATCAACTTTTTGTTTCTCAACGATTAATTGACGTTCTCTATGGTTTTTTATACTGAAAAAAGATATGTTTTTTAGAAATTTCTTTTAAATTTCTTTTATAATAACATAAATTTATAATATTATTAATACATAGTTATAAGAAATTTAAATATTTTTAAATATATAAATAAATGTGAAAATAATATAGTAAAATACATGTGAAAATAAGTGTGATAATGTGAATTCTATTGTTTATGTACAATTTTAAGTGACTTACTAAAATAATAAAATTTATTCGTTACATTGAATGTAAAAAAATTACACTAATTTAAAAGGTTTTCGTTTTTCAGGACCTGAATAGTGATTCTTATGTACCTATTTTAATTCGTAAAAGAAAAGATTATAATTTTTTCAAATTTGTAGGTTTTTTCCTTCTAAAAATAAAGTCATTGATCTCTCACAATCTGTAGGTGATGGAATTCTTTTAACCCGGCGTCATTGTGGTGCTAAAATGTTACACGGACGTTGAGGTGGATCATGATAACCCGAATATTTTTTTGATCTATTCTCGCAATGTCAACAATGGTTATAGAAAGTCTTAGCTCCAGCTACAAGGCGGTTAGTTAAAATTTACCAAGTATGTAAGAAAATACAGATTTAAAAATATCTCGGGTCATTATGACCCAGTCACAGTGACGCCGAGTTAACCTTATATTCTTTTTTGGCAGTTAAAAATACATTAGAATCATCATTCAGGTGTGAATGAGAAATTGAAAAACAGAAACCTTATAACAGTATAATTACTTATATATTTATAAAATATTTATAATAGAATATAATAGAATTTCAAACATGATCTCTCCTTATAATATACCAATACATACCAATACATTCAAGCGTTTCCTAGGCTCGTAGAACAACTAACAACAAGTAAGATTTCCGCAGAGCTAAGTATCGACTCGTTCGTCATACTAGCGCGGCGTTTTACGAGTGTTATTAGGTTGTCGAGGGAGCCGGGATGCGAGACACGCGATCGCCACGAGAAGGCTGCTCAGATCCGGAACGAGCTCGTTTCTGCGGCTAATTTGAGTAACTAACGGAGTACGGGGAAACAAAGACTCGGAAGACAAGAAGAAGTCTTGATGAGCGGGCGTGGCCGTCGGATCGTTTTATAAGGATCCACTCCGCCCCCTCCTGCTCTGCCGAGAGCGGAAAGAGAGCGTCATGAAAGCCGAGCAAATCGGCTGGCCGGGTCGGCCTGCAAAGTCTGGGAGCCAGAGTCGATACGTCCGTTCCTCGTCATTCCTAACGAAATCACGGCAAAAAGGTTAAACGATGCGGCACTCTTACGGTAAAATTAAATTAATTATAAATCGCGGATCCACCGTGGAATTCTGTCGACCAGTTTTTACGTCTGCCATACCCGGCTTCCTACCGCCGGGTTGGTTTCTGAAACGTTAAAGCATGACTTAGCCCTGCAGGCCGGATCTCACATTAACGCGAAGTATTCAGCATGTGCCGGTTAGACCCATTTGATCTTTTTATTTATGAACTTATGAATTTTTAAATATGTACTTAAGAAAATGATATATAAATTTAAAACTGATATTGTAATTAATAGCAAAACAAGCTCGTCATTTTAATTTTCTGTTACATTAATATAATCAATAGATTAATTAATGATTAAATGTAAAACTGCTATAAATTTATTCTCATGATTTTAACTATTTAAGTCTAAGCACAAATTTATTTATTATTATTAAATATAATAAATTAAATATAATTAAATCCTATAATGATATTCTCATGATAATATTTCAGAAATTTAAGACGTATCAGTCACATTTAACGCCATCAATACTACGAGAGAATATAAGAATCATTATTACTCGAAATATTATGTCAAGAAGCGACCTGTGAATTTCGGTAATCATTTAGTAACAGTCATTAAGCAAACGGAGAATTGTAGTGACATCGCGCTGACGCACGAAGGACGTTCTGTAATAGCCCGTCATGGAAATCGCGGTCCGAGATGAAGCTCGCATAGTCTTATTATCCCATGAGTACCAAGCTCATTCCTCGGTGGACCGCAGAGAAGACGAAGCGGCAAAGTGGATATCTCTCCTGAACATATTCACGTTGTCAGTACATTAGATACGCAGACATTAGGGTCTCTCGGGTGGACAAGCAGTTAGGCGTAACGTACAGTTATGAAACATGTCACTCGTTACTCGGGGTAACAATGTCTCCCACAAGCAGAATCATGCGGCCAACGAAAAAAAAATGCAACGCGGTAATTTATCCATAAAGAAATTTCCGAGAAAGAGAAAGAAAGTGAAAGAAAGAAAGAGAAGAACGTGAGAAAATCTGCATAATAATTTCATTTCTTTCTAAGCATCTAAACACAAGTCTTATATTAGAAAAGTTTCTTACGTCTCTTTCTTAGAGAGAGAAGATACTCATCTTAATCCTAGAAATATTTAAAAAAAAATATATATATACTTATAACTTATCTTAAATAATACTTATAACTTATCTTAAATTTTCCAAAAATGTAATTTATTTAGTCACAATTAACTAGTACTCTCCTAAATAATCTATAAATTCAAATAAGATAAAAAGTTTTTTTTTTTGCCAAAAAAGAAAAAAAGTTGTACACTATATCTTTCAAAAAAAAACCGCGCTTATATTATAAAATCGTGCTTGAAAGAACTTGCATACTTTCCTTTTTTCTTAATCACTATATTAAGTTTCTTATACGAAAAAAAATAGATTTGCTGATTCAGCAAAGCAATAGCTTGCTACGCGAATTCAACATTTGTAATTAAGAAAATTTAGTGGTTCAACAAGAAATTATGTTTGTAAGCAGTCACATTAATATTCTCATATAACAAACTCATCTTTGATAATATTATCATTGTTATTGCAAGAAATTAATTCAGTTGAAATAACTAATTTAATATGTTTGCAATACATATTTTAATCTACATAACATGCTGAACGCGAATCTCAAGTTGCAAAATTATAGACACAGTGTGACTTGCGTAACGTATTTTCGGCTGTAAGACGCAGAACGTAGGACGCGAAAACTTCAGTGCGTCCTGTGTTTATGTCCAGAGCCTATAATTAGATTAGGTTCTAACCTTGCAACTGCATTCTGCGTACTATGAAGATTCAGCTTAATACGTTTAGATAACATTTTAAGTAAAAATTGTATATATGTTTATTGTATTATTAAATAATTTAAGAATTCTATTTTTTTTTAAATATTGAAATAAAAACCATGTATTTATTAGAATTTATTGTCTTAATTAACTTGAATTGTCAGTGCAATTAATTTTTTGTTACAATGAAGATGCTAATAAGTTTCTTCATTGTAGCAGCATAAGTATGCGCTATCTTAGTTAGAAAGTTTTGTTACAAATATTGACCTTTATATTGTAATAAATTCATTTTTTCAAAAAGTTATATCTTTGCTGTATTAACAAATTTACTATGCCATTAGAATGTGATTAGTTACAATCTTTAATTTAATTCAGCTACACAACTTTGTTATTTTAACATAAAAAACTGGCTGTCCCTATATTACGGCTGTAGATTTGCTAAATCAGTGAAGTTTTTAGCTGTTTTAGCAAATCTTTTTTCTTTGCTACAATGAAGATGCTAATGTAATAAGTTTCTTCATTATAGCAGCATAAATATGCGCTAGCTTAGTTAACATGTTTTGTTACAAATATTGATCTTTATAATAAATTCATTTTTTCAGAAAGTTATATCTTTGCTGTATTAACAAATTTGCTATGCCATTAGAATATGATTAGTTACAATCTTTAATTTAATTCAACTACAACTTTGTTACTTTAATATAAAAAACTGGCTGTTCCTATGTTATGGCTGTAGATTTGCTAAATCAGTGAAGTTTTTAGTTATTTTAGTAAATCTTTTTTTTTCGTGTATATAAAAATTATTTCTTAACCAAATCGTGAGAAGTAACGGTAACATTCGCGTACGTTCTCACATTTTTTTTGCCACGTCAGCGAGTCGTAAAGTTTGACGAGTCAAATATTTGTCCAGCGATGATCGAAAAGCGAAACGAGTCGCGTCGTTGCCGCGCGCGACGCGGAAGCAGCCGGGAGCAGAGCACGCGCTACACTTATTGTCGGCGCAGTATAACGTGGCCTCCTATCCCTCCAGCCCGCCTCGGGTAAACACGCGTTAGCAACACGCTACGTCTTCGGGAAGTCGTGCCGCGGGAGTACTCGGGAACGCAATTAGAGAGTCGGTTGTATAGACGGCGTGTGCACGGCCGCCGGTGCTAACTGTCGAGGCAGGTGCGCGTCTACCTGCACGCCTGCCTTCGCAGTGAAATTTCCGCGATGAGATATGACTTGTAAGTCGTAATATTATGAAAAGCATCGTGTATTGTTAGAAAGATAAATTTCAGCTTGACAATTGGTATGAAAGATTAATAGCGGTTGAATTGCGCTTAAGAGACTTATCTCTCTTGTTCGAAATATCCTTATTATTCTTGCTACGTCTTGTGATTATATTTCACTATGTAGATTATTTGCGACAATCTCGACTTGTCTATAAAATAATGGTTTATTCTTTCAGAAAACAATGCGATATCGTGAAAATTTTGTGAATTTTTTGAAATTCATAATGTTAAATTATATTCAATTTGAGTTCTTTTTTTAATCATTTCTATAGGTCGCTGCTAGTACTTGATTATTGTTAATGTAATTTAAATGGAGTTTAACAATTTAACTTAACAAAATATATGAAATTTCACTCAAATTTAGTTTATTATTTATTACACGTATATGTTAACATGGATTTCACTTCACTTTGAAACTAACTACAGAAATGGATTAATATAAATTTTGATATATATGGAAGTAAAAATAACAAAATCTTATTTAACACAAGAGATTAGGATTATTATACTACTCTTTTGATACAGAAAAACTATTTGGCTAAAGTATTTAAAAATTTAAATAGATACAAATCTGAAAATAATTTTATTTGCTCATCAAAATAATTATGTACCTACATAGGACGTCAAATATAATAATATTAGTTTAACAGAAAACGCAGCTATTATTAAGCTATTGTTATAAGATTTTTCAATATAATTATAGTTTATATATTTAAATTCAGTAAGAAATTAAAGGCAAAATCAGTTATATTAAAAAATTTTACAACAGTTGCAAAGTTTTCTGCTTTACAGCCATTGATGTCATTGAAAAAACATTGACAATCCAACAACCAATTTGAACCTACATAATATCTTAATGGTTTAACAAAATTATTTTTAGATTTGTATACACCTAAAATTTAGATACATTAACAAAACCGTTATGTCCATGTAGGACTGCCTGAAATATTTTTAGATTTTAAGTTCCATTAAAGTACAAAAGATTGACATTATTGAGTCTCTCGTTAGGTTTCTTGGGAAATTTCTCAAAAATATTCTGTTCCGCATAACATTTATCATTTAAGACAGCAACATCGTAATGAATATAAACACGGTTTTCGCACAACCCACAATCGTGTGAAACGAACTGCCCGCAAAGTTCGCTGTACGCGTGCACCGGACTCGTTGAATCTGCCCGTCGGCATTACAAGGCGAGCTCGCTTACCGCGTTAAAGCGAAATGATGGATCGCATCGAGGTGAGATTCGCACTCGCAAAGTCCGGCTACCAAGGAATTTGGCGCACGGACCGACAAAAAACCCTGAGATTAAAAGACCGTTGTTATCTTGCATCAGACGGTCCGAAAAATACGCGGCGTGAAATGTTTTTTATTGCCCTGAAACATCGTCTCGTCGAAATAATAAAGAAATCTACCCGATCCTGCAAAATCTCGATCTCGAAATTAATAAAATAAAAACTGCTCGAAGATGTATTATTGTCGACGTTGATCACAATCTTTCTTTATCTCTCAAGTAAAATATTATTGAGAAAAATGTCTAATTGAAAATAGACGAACCGAAAGATTCTGATTATATCAATCAGAATACCGAATTTAGTAGATTTAATCAGAAAGTTCTGATTCGTCTTTTTTCAACCAGAATTCGAATTAATCCAACTAGACATTTCTCTCAATGATAAATTCGTGATATAAATTTGACGATTTGTTTTTCTGATTATATTTTTGACTTTTTGACGTATAATGGATTGTCTTGAATGTCTGTTTCACACAGATAAATACGTCTTTTTAACATAATCCATTTAAATTTTTTTACTATGAATTATTACTTCTTGAGAATTGATAAGTTTCACTCCTTCTTGACATGTTGTAATTCATTATGCCAGTGACTATCACTGCGGCATAATATGAAACACGTCGCAAACAGTTATTTATAAATTAATAAAATAAATTACATATAATAGAGACTATACAAAAAAAGATTCAAATCTATTTATGAATAGATGGGGATACTTTCCCCAAAGTTGAATGCAAGTCATTCTACAATTTACTGCTTGCAATATGTGTGTTATAAACAACAGATTTTATGTTCCTTATATTCGTATACACTCGGCCAGCATATCCATTTTGGTCGCCAGATCTATTAGTCTAGACTATTCTATTTAGAATCACTTTAAGAATTTCCGTACACTGAAATAGATCACAATATATTGAATCCCTAGATCACAATATATTCTATTTCTCAGTATATTCTGGTCTTCACTTTATATATACACATGGCTGTGAAATATAAGATTAACTATTCAGCTTCCTCAGCAACACCCATTATAACGTCTGGTACAATGAGAGAAGAAAATGATTGCAATTACATAATTTAATTTATAATCATTATAATTTATAATTTATAATTTTTTGGAACAATTATATATTCGTAGTTGTTCTAACCATGCAAATATAATCAATGCTATTGGGTTATTCGGAAAATTCGTTCCGATTTTGAAGGAAAATTGA
>NW_017259538.1:1005231-1005499 GCF_001594045.1 Atta colombica | reverse complement strand
ACTTATTATTCATATATTGACTTATTATTCATGTATTAATATTTGAAATTATCATAATTTATAGTAGAATTTATAGTAGAATTTTTTCAAGTTTAAGAGAACTATACATATATATAGTTATTATTATTAACATTATAATAGTCATAACCATAAAAATGGAGCTTCTAATTGTAATTAAATATTTTACCATGCAATTACGATCTCAAATATCGAACACTTTTCTCTCTCAGTGTATATAAATCTCTCTCTCTCTCTCTCTCTCTCTCTC
>NW_017259538.1:984141-1005219 GCF_001594045.1 Atta colombica | reverse complement strand
TCTCTCTCTCTCTCTCTCTCTCTCTCTCTCTCTCTCTCTCAAAAAAACTATAATTTATTTTAATTCTCACGTACACTTAGCTTTAATTACAATAATTATAAAACAATTTATTTAATTATGTACATTAATTCTACGTATAAAATTTGTGTATTTATAGGTAACTTATACCGTTATCGACTAAAAAATTACTTTTTCTGCATATGTAAATAATGCAATATATGTGTGTATATGTTTATACACACACTCACACTCACACACACACACACACACGCGCGCGCGCGCGCGCACACACACACACACACACACACACGCGCGCGCGCGCGCGCACACACACACACACACACACACACACACACACACACACGTACAGTTTGCATTATTCATATACGGACACGCTGCGGAAACGTGCGTAAGTACCTGCACTTAATTACTTACTGCCAGAACTGCCAGCTACCGCGGCGTGGCCGAAGTGAGCGATAGTCTCAGCCTGCCAAGTTGACTCTTCGCCTTTCTCACCGGATAAAAGCGAAGGAAACGGCACGACTGAACCGCGATATCTTCGAGTACTTACCCAGAGAAGGGTGAAAGGGAGACGGTGCAGAAGCGAGACGAAAGAAGAAAAAGAAGAATGCAGTTTATTAATACTCGCAAGCCATCCTCTGATTCCCAGAGAGATAAATAATTTCAAATATCTCAAATTACAAATGGTTTTTAGTAATGGCGTCTCATTACATAATGAACAACAGTGTCGTTATATATATAGAAGTTAAAACAAGGAACTTAACAACTTCTCCTAACAAACTTTATCAGGATAGATGATATATACGAGTAAGGGATATATATGGTTCCGAAATAATTAATGTAAAATTGTAAAATATTAATATTTGAAAAACTACATTCTTTGCGTACTCGAAATAATTCGCATATGTTGTTGATTTGCTTGATGAAGGTCTTGCTTGTTATTGATTTGCTTGATGAAGGCGCGACGATCTTCGAACGGCGCTGCTGCCGGAGGCTCGTACAAATTACGGCGTTGACAGATTCACAACCGATTTCTAAAACCGATAGGCGATACATTTACAAGCCACTTACCGGGCCATGTATCGACACACGTACGCACACACGCCGTTCTGCAAATAACCCCGTATTTAAGCTTTCATTACTCGCGCGACTAGTCGTCGCGTCGCTCGCAGCCTGCGAGCCGTCACCGTATGAATAACGGCTTTCTACTGATCGGAGGAGATTCGCCCACATTGGTCTTTGAATCAATTATGTACGATTTATATTTATACGCACCGTGTGGCACGGCATAGGACTGAGAACGGAGAAGGGCGAGAGAGGGTGATGGAGGAAGAGAAGGAGAAAGAGGAGAAGAAAGGGAGATGCAACGAAAACGAAGAAAAGAGATGGAGAACGCTTACACGATACACACGGACATACGATCTCGACCGAAATAAATCAAGGCTGCGCCCAGATTTCAAAGCGCAAGATTACAAAAATTAATCGACCTGACGTTCGGCGCGATAAAAAGCGTGGCTCTCAGTCCTTCCTCTTTTTTTTCCATCCCCTGCACATACAGGCAGAATAAACGCGGCTCGCCACGTCGTGGATTTACCGTGCGCGGGTTTATATCAATTACACCGATCGTGCTCATAAAATTTCCCGCGGGACAAGCCCGGGGACGTCGTTAATTACAGTGCTGCGCTCTTAAACCACCAAATAAACCCGGTATGTAGATCGAAATCACTGCATAACTCGATAACGCCGCGCGATTAAATGGCGCGCTGCCCCGAAATTCGCACGTGCACGGCAACGCGATTTCAGATATCCCGAAAACGCGAGGCACTCGACGAAAGCGTTCATGCAATTAGTGCAACATGTTAATTAATTGAAGCCTTGCAAAGGATGGTGTAAATTACTGATAATAATTCGGTATTCTATCCGCGAAATAATATAACAGGACTGTTACATCGATTGTGGAATTTAACATGTACTAACTTTAATTTGTCTACAATTTCAAATAATATATATGTATAAATAAGTTAACTATTGATTAATTTTAGATGTATCATATATAAATCATAAAAGATATAAATTATATATAAAATCTTTCTTTTCAATAAAAAAATACTTAATTAAAATACTTAATTTCACAGATACATTTATAATGATAAAATAAAATTTGACATTAAAATTCTGTATAAAGTTAGGTATATAAATATTTATACGTCATAATTATCAAAAGTAGATAATTTACATTTACTTTTAAAATTATTCAGACAAACTAATTAATAAACTAAATCAATTATTTTTATAACTAAGAGAAAGTGTGCAAATAAAATTTTAAAAAATTGATTATTTTAATTCTTCTCATGTATTTAAATTCTCATTATTTCCCCCTCCCCTTTATCTTTTTTTTAAATAAAATAATTTTTCCAAATAATAGATAAATGCAGAATGTAGATACATGAAATGCTTAGAAAAAGAAACACGACAGTATGCATATTTAATAATATAGACGAAAATGCTGAACAGCATAATCTCCTGCCCTGTTTATTACATTACGTCGCTCGATCATAATGATTACCAATAATCCCTCGCATTTAGGTGTAATAACAGCGTGACGTAGCCTTGATCCGTCATTCCATTATACGATGGACGTTCACTAGTAAACATCAAACAAATAACGAAAATCGCCACTATATTCCGAATTTTAACTCGACACGTTAATGTATATACTCATCCGAGATAAGAGAAAGAGAAAAAATAAAAAAAGATGAAAACAATATAATAAGAAACGTTTGTTTTTTTTAAGGATTTTGTGAGAAAATAAACAATAAATTTCTCATCTCTCGTTCCCCTTTCTACTTTCGAATACATATTGCATAAAAAATGTGCTGCGTTTCAAAATAAAAAATGACAAAATTTAAATTCATAAAGATAAGATAAAATCTTTGCTCCGAGTTGCACGATTTTTCCCTGGGTAACACATACCGGACATGAATTCGTACCGGACAAACAACGAAATTCGCCACTGGTTGGACGATCAAATACAAGTTTTAAACCAGCCTGCAACATGCGCTTTAATTTATGACTACCCGAGGAAAGCAAGAAGGATTAAGACAATGTTGCATCGAAGTTACTGGACTCTTCGCCACATAAACTACGTATTTTGTTGGAGACAAAAATAATGAGTTCAATGAAGAAAGTAAGATAAATACGAGCATGCCCAAAACGTTTTCAAAATAATTTCATAACTAATTTTGTTAATTTCCAGCGAACTTTCTCAAAGAATGTTATATATAAAAATGTAATGAGAATGACAAGATTTTAGCGAATTAAAGAAAAAAATTCAGAAATATACATAGATGAATCTTATCTCTTGGATTGACATTAAAAACAATAATTTTATTTGGAACGTCTCTCTCCCTCTAATAAATTTAATTAAAAATCAGAAAAATTAATATGCAACTTTAATACTTTTTTTTACATCAAAAATGAAGTATTTTGTAGTAAATACATCAGAACATAAATTGCATTTTCTTCACCTCACTCGTACGAGCTCAAGATTTTTATGAAGTGGGACACCGTCGGGCAAAAATGATTTCGACGAGATGCTCGTCCCTGAAGCGTGACGAAGGTTGCACACGAGAGGAATTTCGCAGTTGTTCGGTGAAGGGCGAGCTTCGTATCGGCCGGGTTAAGTCCTCCTCAACGAAGAAAAATACCAGTCGTGAGATTTACGTGCAACTCGGAATACCCAGCAGCCGCAGTTGCCGCCTCCTATCCGGCTGTACGATAAATATCGCCTTGCATACGAATCGGCCTCGTATGAATTTGCACGATCGTTAGCCGCTCTTCGACACGCTTAATTAGCCTATCACGAGCGAGTTTCGCGGGCCAGAATGCATGCTCGCCGATCAAATAATTGCTGTTAAGGTTCAGACAAAATTATGAGAGGCGAATATCTGGATCAAACCTGTGCCGAACATTTAAGCGTTTATAGTTTTACGAGCAATTTGAAGCAAGAATGTTTCGAACGGCGTCGAATATTTTTTATATACATCTCCTTGACCTACGCCGCATCAACGTAAATGTAAGTATCTAATCTCAGGACGCTTAAAAAATTATGAGATACCTTATATCAAGTACAAAATAACTATTGATATAAAAACTAATTTACTATTATATTAGGAAATATATTTTTGTTAAAAGCATTGTAGCTGAAAAGGAATTATCTTAAATATCGTCGAAATTATTAAAAGTTTTATTAAGATTTTTAATCTCTTGAACGTAAGTTTATTATAAGTTATAACGTATTCCAGGCAATCGAAGATTAAGCTTGGAAGAATTTATTACTTTTACACACGATGGATATGATAGGAATACGGAACAAGGCCAGATAAATCGACAAATGTATGCCCCAATAAATTCGTGAGAATATTACAATAGCGCCGTTTGAGTTTTCTTATTAGTGCAATGTTTTTTTAAATAATGTAAAATATAGTAAACAAGAAAAAGATCTATCATTTTTTCAGTTAGTTGACTTGAGACACTGACGAAAGTATCATTCTCTCTATCTTAATAGATTTATTATTAAAAATATTGAAACCTCTTGGCATATAAAGCTTTAATTAAATTTACAAATATAATATTTTATTATTAGATATTAAATTTTAAGTAATAGTCATCAATCGTATTTTGTTTAATCAATTAACTTAATTGTATAAAGAATTATAATATTTTCATAACTCATAAAACTGCGATTCTAATGTTAAAAAATTAAGTCGAACAAATGTCTGTTGAACGAAATTTTGTATTTTTTGAAGTGATTCAAGTCGTGCACAAGGACGTATTTTCATTAAAAAAGTGAATGAGATGGGCGTTGTGCTCGATTGAAAGATACGAGTGGAAATAAATGCGAAATGTACACGCAGATCTCTTATCGTTAATGTGAAAAGATCACTGATTAGTGAATTTCAAACTCTATACACAGATCCTCACTGAAATCGTCCATTTCTTTAACTCCATTAGCATTAAAAAAAAATATTACAAAAAATAGAAAACAATTATAACAAAATGCAATATAAAAAAATAGCAGAACAAATTTTTTTCAAGGTCCATAAAAATATTTCATAAAAGATCGATTTTTTTCTAAATAAAACAAGAAGTAAATTTAAAAAGAATAAAAATTGTAAGAATAAATTTGAATAAAGAAGTTATAAATCAATTTCTTGCTCATATCCTTGACTTTGCCACCTTGCAATTTGGCTGAATTTATCTTAATCATCGCGTGGTAGAAGAGTTTGAATTTTGTAATGTAGCGGAACTTGATAGCTTTTCGAAGTGACAAATATGCGAAAATTAAGATCAATGTCGAAATTAGTGTACACTTCTTTACTTAAAAGTTGCATTCATATGAAGACAGATAATATCGCATCGTCGCATGATAATAGGTGCAATTTTCTTACCCTTCCTCAAAAGCCAATTTATTATGCGATACAACGGCATCTGAATCAGGCTGCTGTAAGCTGACTACAAAATTTATAATATCATATATTTATTAATATCAATAACATATAAATAAAATATTACTTATAGAGACTTCTTTAATGACTAAGAATTATCTATTGAATAACTTGGAAACGTTGATAGACAATTGCGCGGTAATTATCTCAATATATAGATTAAATACTACAAATAAATTATAAGAAAATATTTTCCCTGTCAGTTGATTTAACAGATAAAATAATGTATTTTTTTTTTAAAGTAAGTTCATCTCATCTCTACATATACAAAATACATATACAAAGTAAAATTCGTAGCGTAATAAGCATAAATAATAATGTGAATAATATAATTGTATAGGAATCTTTGAAGCTCGAACTATTCAATTACATAGCTAATATCTTCTGGCCGATTAAAGATTAAAAGTTTATAGAATTATTAATTTTATTAGAATAACCAATATAATTATATTATATTTAATTATGTAAATACCTAATCACAATTAGTTATAAAAAGTGATAACTTTTGCTAAACAATAAAATCTCGAATAAAGAAAATTACTACTAACGGCAACCTAGCTCAAATCCTCAACCGCAAGCAGAGGAAATTTCTCTCTCATAAGGACATTCATAGTCCTGACGGCATTCTAAGAGCACATTCTGACAGTGCTAACACTTGACTATTCAAATAGAAGCTGACACGTTTACAACGATGTTTAGATACCGGTTTTAAAGGTATTTTAAGCTGGCAAATATTTCAAGGTCGTAGTCTTGAATGGATCATCATCACTGTCATCTATAAAACCCGGAAAGTCGACGCGCGCATTCATCGTCATCGTCGTCGTTGGATATGGGTCAACTCCGCGCGAAAATTAATACGAGAAACTCGTTAGCTTCACGCAAAGACGTGACTCTCTCGACGATGGTTTTTATTTGTGTGTCGCACCAAAAGACTATCCCAGCCGAGTCTTATATCCATGCAAATTGATTGTTATTGGCTGTTATGCAGCGGCCGACCGACAGATCGCGCTCTTGCCGGATCGAAATTGCAGCTAACTTTTACTCCGTGTGGTGCGATTGCCCATTAATCCGTGAGAGCAGTGCTACAATGTGTTCAGATCAAGATTGTATTTTTCTTAAAATAGATGTTATGTGCACACATGATTCTGAACTATCCCTTCAGATATTTTTATTTCGACGCTATTATATCCAGTATTTAAAATAACGAACAAGTCATTATTACCTCGTCAAAAGAAGATATATTCCTTTCCTCAAAGTTTACTTACAAGGAAAAAATGATTTTGCTGAAGTAGAAGAAAGTCAGATACTTCTCGGATTATTTAAAAGTTTTTTGAAAAAAATTTGTAATAAAAAATAACATTTACACAGAAAAACTGGTTTTGCTAAAGTATTATTTAAAAATTTAGCTAGATAGATCTAAAAATAATTTTATTTTAAAATTTAAAATAATAGAACGCTCAAGCATAATATACAATGTTACAAAATGTTTTAATAACTATAAGTCCGAACAACCACTTTTAATGTCCTACATCATTATTTTGATGGTCTAACCATCTACTAAAAATTATTTTTAGATCTATAGCTAAATTATTAAATACTTCAGTAAAACCGTTTTTTTCCGTGTAAATATTATCTTTTTCATTGCACTTTTTTTTCAAGCCACAGTTTGAATATTTTAATAATAAAAAGTCAAGTTGTGTCTTATATTTGGTAATAAACAATTCAGTAAGATCGCGTATCTGAAATGTATATATCGTGTCGCATCAAAGCGATCACAGCACGATTTTTCGCGGCGAGCTAAAAGCCCTGGAGGGCAGTAAGGAATCGTTGCGATTATTTTAGCGTATCCGATTAATTATGACTGCAATGTCGCGCTAAACCGTAACGCCGCTGCATCGTGTCACGTGCCGCGCAACGGTATTATGCGTTTCATGCACGATTACGCGCCATACGATATTGTATTGTATTATACGCGTACGGTTCGTTGTGCATGGGTGCGGCTGCGCTAATCTCAGAATTAAAGCCCGGATTCGCAGTGGCTATCAATCTTTAATAAAATTAACATAACATTATGTACTATTAATTGTGCAAATATAGTATTAATCCTTAGGATATATAATGATTTTCCGATTCTTTACTATATACACTGAGTTGTTTGTACTTCGAATTAATTTTCATCAATTTTACAAGCATAATATAAGAATTATTAAATGAATTTATTATACATACTTTAACTCTAATTTGTGACATTTTTCTATCAATCCAATGTCAACAAATTTGATATTCGATAGATCTTTGGAAAATTTTCTGTAAAATATGATTACACCTTACAGGGAACTCAAATAAAAAAGGAAAAAAGTAAATAATGTAAAAAAATATTATGTATTAAAATATTATAACATAAAAATTGTAAAAAAAAACTGAATACAGAAAGGTGACATGGATATATCACTATGCCGCAAAGATTTAACATCTTTAGAAAGTATTTATAAAGTCGTGTATTTATTTAATGAAAGAATAAAGATCATTACTTAGCCAAATAATCCAAGTATTTAAAAGAAAAGGAAATGCACAAAACACGAATGATTCAATTGTGTGTACTAGGGGTTAATTGTGACGACTCATAAATATATATGAGTAAATATATATGAGTAAAAAAATTTTCAAATAATTTTAACATGCAATAAATTTGTTTGACTTCTTAATTATACTCGTTAAAGTGTTTTCTTTTTAAAGCAATAAAAAGATAAAAGTATGACAATGCAATTGCAAATACAGTAATAAAAACTTACTAAATAAAATCAACAAGTATAATTATTTACGATTGAAACGTACCTCCTCGTTTCCACGCGATACAAAATCATCCGTTACCAAGGAGACTGCAAGGAAAATCATCTTGCGGCAGACTCTTTCAACACGGCAAGAAATGCGATATTAATCGACTGATCGTGTTCGAGTCGAGACGATCATTATGGAAACTAAGCGGTGCAACTTTTTCCGCGAAACAATCATCGATTGCCATGATTCAGGACGGATCAAGAGAAGGATGAAGAAAAACCGATTGGTCATCCTCGACGATCAATCAATCGGAAGAAGAAACCGCATCGAGCGGAAAGCACGCGTAGACATGGTAGATGCACCCGCGATGCAATAAAGTTAGCGGCGTGTGCGACGTTCAGCATGGATGAGCATAAACAGTACAAAAGGGAACAACGCGTGACAAAAACCATTTTACTAATTTGCGTGGAAATTATTATATCCAAGGCTGTCCCAAATTATTGTTAGACTAATTGACGCATCTTGCGGAATGAAGAAATGTCACTCAAATATTTTTCAGCAACAATCAGTTTATCAAAATTGGATTATCATGATTTATATATTTAGACTCTTAGACGGAAAACTATTATCAAAAATAGCCGATAAATTCAATATTTACAAAAAAAAATGTGTAGAAAACGTAGGTATTTTGTGCATAAAAATAAAATCTGTGATCTATATTATTTAAAAATAATTAAATTAGATGTAGATTGTTTTCTTATTTATTTTATTGTATAACTTATCAATTTAAAATAATTTTACAAAAGATAAATTTTAATCTTCTATTTATTTCTTAATTTTTATTTCCCAAATGTCTTACATTATACTTATATATCACAAAATATATTCCATTTCAAATTAACATTCTTTATCGTGTTATTAATTTTCTCTATATGGGAATATGTTTATCATATAAAATTTCGATTTATCAAGAAATAATTCAAGATCGTGTATTTAACATCTCTATGCATTAAAATGTAATTAAATTATCTTGAAATCATGTTAATAAATCTTTCGCAAAGCAAATGCTTTAACATTATTGTGAAGGAAGACACAAGGAAACATACGCAGAATTACTGTTTTAATCATTCCAATTATTTAATCAAAAGACTAAATTATGTGCGACTGATGTTAATTCGTCTTTTATAAAGTTGCCGCTTCGATGCCACTAGGAAGAGCTTCAAATTGTATTCCGCAAAAAGGACAATATTCAGTTTTCATGTAGTAGGTACATTTTTTTCAAACAAGTAAACGCATTTCTCTCTCTTTTTTTCTCTTTTTCTTCAAACAATTTCATATTTATGAGTTACGATCAATTCGCGATACAAACGACGTATAGTGCCGATTGGCATAATTATCTAATCTCCTTTGTCTATTAATAATGTATGCCATTTTTCATTTTAAAAGCAAATTATTTTCTTGCCGTTTTTAACTCCTAAATGGCTTGTACATTAATTGAAACATATATATATATATATATATACATGCAAACTGTATCGTAAATCACTATCTCTCATTTTAGAAAATGATAACATCCATTCTATTTCATTCATTAATAGAATTCTATATAGAACACGTTAAATGAATAACAGTGACTAAGAAGATAAGAGAGTGCAAAAATAAACTGCTTTTCATATGATAAATCCCCTTTCGTGTAATTACTCCAAAAATAAGTAAACCTTGGTTAAACGTGTTTGTAACGCGTATACTCACAGATTGACTAGTATGTCACTTTACAGAACGGCCAACAATTCAAGCACAACGTCTATATGCACGAACACGAGTCGATCTAGGCACGCTCTCGCGTATATAATTCAATTGACAGCCCAGAGCGCGCCTAGTTTACAGTGTATATGACTCAGGACTCAGACAACCAGGCCACAGGGCTTATTTCGAAACCCTCGTACATACATACATACGTACGTTTGTTTAAGTTCACATTCCCGACAGAGACCAATAAATTAATCTCCCATGCTAATACCTGCGGCGAGAGCCTGAGCACGGCAGTCGTTCCGCCAACTCGCTCTTTCGAACCTCGCATTAATTTTCGAATGCTTCCGAATCTCGTGACTGGCGTACGCATCAACGATACCTCTATCGGATATCTTGGATTAGTTACGCAAACTTAAAATTAACTGTCGTTTATACGCAAAAAGAATAATTTAGATGTTGAAGTATCCGCAAATTTAGTTAGATACAGAGCTGAAAATAATTTTGTTAAATTATCAAAATAATTATGTAGAAAACTCAAGTATGATGAACAATGCTGCAAAAAATTTTGACAGTCTAAAAACTAGCTTGAGCATCTTACATATTATTTTAGTATTTTCAAATTCGTACTTAACTACATTTTTAGATATTTCAGCAAAACTTCTTCCGTGCAGATATCGAAGCAGAGAAATTTATAATCATATACATTGGAAACAATTCACAGTTTTCGATTATAAGCAAAATTAAAAATCTTAAGAGATAGTAAAATCGTCACTTCATTTCAATTAAATTTTAATGTAATAAATTTTTATAACGTATGTAGAAAAAACAATTTTATATTAAAGTATCTGAACATTTAGCTATACTGAAATACTCTAAAAGGAAATTTCGTTAAACTATTAAAATAAACTATGTAGGACGCTCAAACTGATTACTAGAACATTAAAATTTATTACAACATTGCCAATCATTGAGGTACGTAATTATTTTAAAGATCAAACAAAATTATTGAGTTAAGTATATAATTATTTTTAGGTCCAACAAATTTTTTTCAGATCTGTATCTACAAACATACTTTGTAAAAATCATTCTTTTCATGCATTCTGTTTTTCATACAGTAATTAAGATTTTTAACTGATATATACACGCACATACACATTATATTTTTTTGTATGCATATTCATGTCAGTTCAAATATTTAAAGAACGAACAAAGAATTAATCCGAAACGTTATATACCCGTTAGAAATATGGTTTCCAAGTTTAAGCGATAGTAGTCGCTTTAATATTAATTATTCTCGAGAATATAGTTCTGCAAGTTAATGCGGGCGGTATCTTTTACAACCTTTTGCAGCCTGAACGCGTATCCTTACTGCGCTCGTATTCACAGTCTGTTTTCTAGAACGACGAGAAAATATATAGCGATAATTTATTCAGATACGTGAAGTAGTTCGATAGCCATTATAAATTAAAGACCATCTGTACGCAATATGTTCTGGTTATTAATCGATATAGCCCTCATCCTGAAAGCAGAATTCTCCTGCATTTATGCGCGAGTATAAATACGCGGCAACATAATGCAGAAACAAATAATCTATATATTGTGTGTCATAAATGATTTATATTGTTTACTATTAATCTGTCTAATATATTTTTGTTTACAATTTTATATTTTTGTTTACAATTATCGAAAATCGCAACAAAAAACTTTCAATTTGAGAAGTAAATAAATCAAAAGATCTTTTCATTTCTAACGGATTCAATAGATTTTACGATCATGAATATAATTATAGAAACGAGCATCCGAAATATTTACTATTTCATGAAAAAACTCATTCGCGAATTGCATAACACTAAAGAAGGAATCAGATACGGAAATACGTTAATTCAGGAAGCTTACTAAAAATAGTCATTTCTGAGATTTTGAATTTAATCGTTTAATCGAATTCTTAGCCAAATTACTACAGAAAAGAATTCTTTTACAGTTTATCAGAAAAAGTAGCTTTCTTACATAATTATGAATTAGTCCATGGTCATAAACCAATTAATTGTGCATGCACGAAAGCACGTTTGATTACCGTTTAAAAATGCGGCTTGTCAGACATGATATTAATGTCGCGAATCGCCGAACAGACATTATAAAACACGCGATAGTGAGGTAATCGAAACGAAAATATCGCATGCGTTTGAAACAGCGAAATGTACAAAGTCGCAAAAAGAAATCCCAGTGAATATATATATATAGAGTGTACGCTTGAGTATGCGAAACGTATATGCGTAAATGGGCGTGCAACAATTGCGTGCATCTCCGCAATGCGGCTGTAATCGATTACGACGCGGTGGCCTCTACGATGCGGAATTTAAACGGTTTCGCCGACGCGGTCAAAGTGAATGTCAATGAGACCGTTTAACGTATAGTTCCACGAGATAAGGATAGCTTATTATTAACAAGTTAAAACTGAGTCACGTATCCATCGCAATGTACTCAACAATGTCGGTTATATTTGAATATGCATGTGCATGTATCAACTGTGCATGTATAACGATCGTCTAGACGCCTGCATATCTATCGCAGACTAATGAAATACGTTTTTTTCCGAAATATTTTCTAGAGGCACACGTGCTTATTGAATTATTAATTTATTAAATTATTAAAATATATAAAAAGCATATGCACGAACGTAGACATATATTTCTGGTCACTTAATATACCAATTTTATCTTGTTATAAATATTTTTTATCATAAATATATTACAATTTTTTAAATAAATAAAATTATCTAAAAATCTATTAAAAATCAATTAAAAATACCGAAATAAATTGTTTTATGATTTTTATCATAAAACTTCTTTCTTTTTCTGTATTTTGTTATTTATTCAATTCCGTATATTGATTTCTGTGATGTTTTTACAACGTAAAAGATGAGATGCATCTACGATGCTGCAAATTAAATTTTCATATCCTATTAAACGAAGTTAATTAACAAAGTTTAACTCTCGATGCAGTAAGTTCTTAAACAATTGCGCTAAACAAAGTTAATCATAATAAAGCTTATCGATCTAATTGATTTACTGTTCTATCGAAACTAACAGTAGCTATATAACGCAATAATTATAACTTTTTAAAATCTTAAAACTTATACGAAAGATTCTCTTTAAAGTCCGCTTTTATCAACGTGGAACTTCATTTCTTTCTCATTCTTAGAACTAGAAAGAAATGGAGAGCAAGTTGAATCGAGATTAAAGTTAATCTATATTGGTAGAAACAAGCATAAATAAATTCGCTGATAAATTAATGTTATTAATATGCCAATTACTTATTCATTGTATAACTTGATAATTACATCACTATAAAATATATTTTTATAACTTTATAAAATACATATTTTAAAATAATGTATATGTATACATAAGTGTGATAAAAAAAAATCTCTTTTTCTAAATTTTTCATCTTTGAAATAATGCTGCGTTTATCTTTACGAACGTCATAGTGCGTCATCATTAAACAGAGTAGTAAGCTTTAACAGTAATATGTACATCATCGCGTATCAAAATATTACATCCTCGTTACATTCTCTCCATAGAAGAGTTGAGGTTATGAGGCTTTTACGACAAGCAATGAATGTCTCAGCGGTGGAGCCGATCCGGAGAGCTCGTCTATATATTATTGGGAATTTATTAGATTTAATTAACTTTTCACCTGTACGCTATATTACTTACGAGCAAACGGCAGCAACTCTTATCCGCGTTCGTCTTCTCGTCGCATTTTTATTTACGGGCACACAAAAACGTCTCTTTGTCTCTTTTTCTCTGCTTAGCCGCTAAGAAAGAGTTGTTACATCGCGAATCGAGAACTGTCGATGTTCGACCACAATAGTCGGAAACTACTCCCTCGCAACTGTCGCGCTCGCAATCCCGTGGGCCATTGTCGTGTAACTACAATTCGAACCAGCACCATCGTGAGAAAAAGTCTCAAAGCGCATTATGGCTGCCTTTCTGATCGTGCAGCCGCACCAACTGGCAGTACTGGCTTGAGAAGAGAATGCTTTTTGAATAATTTAAATGTGAGATAAAAATTTGAAAAAAATAGATGATGAAGCAGAATATGTTTCAACCTCTGTAACACATTTTCTTTTTTTAAAAAAGTTGATAAGATCATACTCCTTTTGAATAATGAAAATATTCAGTTTCTATGTAACTCCTTCAGATTCTGCATATAATACATTGTAATGTATGTACATAAAATTTGAAGACATTATCTATTGAAATTATTTAATTTCATCGACATCATTTGAGATCTTATGTACATAATAATGTACGTGTTAGAAAAATAATTCAAATTTTGAAAAAATTAATCATTTAGTATGAATTACTTATCAAAGTGCGCATAAATTGAATTAGAAAAAAATTTTTTTAACATTGTTCAACAATAAAATCAGAAGGAGAGAAATACTAAATATTTGACTAATATCATTTATACGAATACAAATCTGAATGTAATATTAAAATGATAAGATGTAATATTATTAAAAGAAAAGTACTTGATATTTGTGACTGTAATTGCACAAAATAATTGTGATTAGGAAATTCATTTTTATAAATTATTGTTAAATTATGATAAGTTTGTAACATGACGATTGCAACTTCTAAATAATTACACTCGTATATAAAAATTATGTGAGATATGTAGATGTTTGATGAATTCTGTTGAACTGATTTGATTGATAGTAATATAATTGCATATAACCATTCGCGCAATACATCGCGGCGCATAAAAAGCAGGAATAAATAAAGAACGAGATAAAAATCCAGGACAGCAAAGCAAGGAATGACGAACAGGACGACGAACAAAGTTCGAGGTAAGGTAAGGTCGAGGCGATTCGAGACGAGCTGAATCCAGACTCACCTGCAATTATCCGGTCTAATGAGCAAACAGTTCTCTCTCTCTCTCTCTTTCTCTCTCTCTCCCCCCCTCCTTCCTTCCCCCTCTCTCTTTCCCTCTCTCTCCTCGTGCTACATCCTACTTTCCTCTCTCCTTGCTCTCGCGATCTTTTCCTTTTCTTCTGTGCTCTGATGCTGAACTGTCCATCACTTGGATACTTGACGCCGCCACTACGATAACCTTCCATGGTCGTACACTTCTCTCTCCCAATCCTCCCTTCCAGCTTCAACCTTCACCTCTGATGCCTCCACCTTCTTCTTCCTCCTCTCCTCTATGACTTTTTCTCCTCCTTCAACTGACTGAACGTCGGTTAATGAAGATTATTAAATTAGTACCTCTCACGAGCAACTTTTTCCGAACGTATACCAAAGAGATCGGCGGAAACTTCGAACTGTGAATCTTACAGAGCAACCGACTGGTTAACATTTCGAGCGGCATCACCTCTTGCGCTTATCTCGCGAATCTTTATAAGGTGGCGAAATCTGAAAAAATAAAGCCTAATCGCGGAAAGTATTAAAAAAAAACAAAAATATCCGAATGATTGAATTTGTTTTCAGATATTTAAAAATTATATTAGTATACATATGGAAAAAATATATTTGATTGAATTAATTGGAATTGTAGTGGAAAATGAATAATCCAGAATTCTAGTTAAGTTTATTAGATTTCTGGTCAAATCTACTAGAATTCTAGTTGAAATAACCAATTTCAAAATCTAGCAGAATTCTAATTAAAATAATCAATTCCCAATCTACCAAAATTCTGTTTGAAATAATCAGAATCTAGTAAATTTAATCAAAAATCTAGAAAACTTAACTAGAATTCTGGATCATTCATTTTCCATCACAATTCCAATTAATTCAACCAAATATTTTTTTCCGTGCAAAAAAATAAATGACGTTTAAATAAGATTAAGGAGTGCGTTCCAATTGGCGCTCACAACTTTCGCAAGCATCATTTGTCCTTGTTTAATATTTGATAAATCACAAAAATTAAATGATTCCAAAAGTAGTACTTCCCTCTCTTAGTTCAGCAGGAAGCATTGCGAGTGGAATGCAACTTTAAAAAGTGTTGTATGATTTGTTTGCTGTTAATTGCTTATGACAATTATAAAAAATCTATTTTTGAAACTTACAACTTACAACAAATTTAATTGTTAAAAGTATTTTCTGGACGCTCATTTCTTAAAGAATAGATTTCTATACAACATTCACAACTTTTACACCCATCACATTAAATCACTTAAATTGAATATTTTATTATTTTCAACTTCCAAATGTCCAAATATAAGTCAATCCATTTCTATGGCAATTTCAAATAAATAACATTCATATTAACATATGCACTTAGTTAATAATAAATCAAATTTAATACAGTTTCTTAAATTAAATTATTCAACTCCATTATTTTAATTAAATTAACGACATATTGAGTAAGAGTATAGCTAAAAAGCAACTTAAAAAAATGATTAAAAATAACTCAAATTGATAATATAACATATATTCAACTAACAGTACAATATTAAACAGTACAATATTAAACAGTACAATAAATGTAACTGGACTGAGAAAATATTCTTTTACTCCCTTCATTAGTCATTATAGAATGTCTCCATGTCTCCGAGAACTACGGAAGTTACCGCAGGAATGTTAAAATCCCAACAAACGCAATAGCAAACATGACATATGTACATTCGCACAAATTGTAACTACAGCTGCACTTAATTATTCGCATTACGAACGCGTTGGAAAATCGTAGAGATAGGATGATATGCATATTCGTGCTCGTTACTGGCGATAGAGGAAAGATGATGGCTCATGGCGAATCTCAGCTCGTTAGTCGCGTCAAAAGGGCGGGGCATAAATGGCGACACGTGAACAGCGTCTCGTAGTCGGTGCATTGACCTTGATTTTTCGATTTTAGAAATAGAAATGATGCGGCATAATCAGTTATCGCAAGACGACAAGCTTGTGACTCAACCGACGATGCAAATGGAAAAAGACATTAAGTACGTGAAAGCGATGCGCGGGATAGCGAGGAACATGAAAAATAGACGTGGACAAATAATCGGGAGTAGAAAGGTGTTCGTGTAACTGCGGGCGAAAGAGGAACGGAGAAATCTCCCGTTTACAAAAAGTAGAATAATGCTCCCATTCGGAAGAGGAGAGAAAAGAAAAGAGTGTCACCCGTTGGACGTGGACAAATAGCGAGATTAAATCCCGGAGCGTCGAACCGATGCGAACGAAATGTTTCTCTTTGAGAAAAACACGCGTCGGACATGAGATGACTGCGTATTACGAGATCTACAGTTTTTAACGATGTAAAGTTTAATGTTTATACATGACAATACTTTCATTACACAATGGACCAGTTGACATACCGATTGTAATTATGCAATATCTTTTATGATGAAACAAAAACTGTTTGCGAAAGTTGATTTCACAATTTCACAATTTCTATATAACAAATTCTAATTTTTAAAAATATTTTTCCTACTGATGTGCACAAAAAAATGGTATTGCTGAAGAATCAAAAAATTTAACAGATCTGAGAATAATTTTGTTGGATTATCTAAATAATTATGAAGGATGCTCAAACATGATGGGTAAACAATTTTTGTTGCAAAAAATTTTTCTAGCAATTATCTTGAGCGTTTTACATAATTATTTTTATGATTCAATAAAATTATTTTTAGACTTGTATCAAATTAAATTTTTAGATTATTTCAATAAAATTGATTTTTTAACGTTTAATTCTTAAAGTTCAGCATAAAGAATTAAATTTCTACGTTAAAAAGCAATTTTACTGAAGTAATATTAAGTTGGAACAAATATTTTTTCATAGCAGTATAAATTTCAAAATTCAAACAGTTGTAACTTCATTAAAAATAAACGAAATCTGAATTTAAAAAAGAGATTTTAAAAGTTAAAATCTCTATTTTCGAAAGCTCATTATGTCTTTTGAATTTCTGTGAGTTTGGTAATTTGTAGAAAAGAAAATTACGAGCTGGACAAAATGAGAAATTTTCTTCTCGCTTTGTGGATCTGTCATGTGTCTGAAAAAAACTTTCAAAAATGTTCGACTTTCCATCGTAAAAGATTTCTGTACAAAAATTTTTTTAATTGTTCCTAAAATTTTATATTATTGAGTCATTGGGAATTAAATAAAAGAATCATTTTGATTTCTCATTATTCATAACTCCGTTCAAAAATCATTGTACCATTCAAAAAAGATTCTTAAAATTGAATTTTGCTGAATCAAATAGTATAATTACCAAATTAAAAATAAACATGTAGACATGGTACAAATAAAGTAGAGTGACAGACTTTTATTCCGATTCAATACATGCAATAATAATTGTAATGTAAATAATCAGCTAAAAAAACGAGGATTTACGTCTTCACGAAGAAAAATATTCAACTGGGAACCCCAGATATCTCCAAGAAACGTCCTTCGAAGTGGAATAGCTTGAAAGAAAGGAAGACGGCGATCAAGGCATCGTTGCAGCAGGATGCACTCACCCTACCTTGGTTACCCGCCACGCCCGCCATTCACCTTCAACTTGGTTCCTCTCTCTCTCTTTCTCTCTCTATCTTCTTTCCCTTCCTTCTCTTAGACCTTTCTTTCGCAGAATAAACGCATATCGCTATTATTGCGTTCTGCAGATTATATGTAGATTAACATTTCTATACAAAATATTGCCCAATTTAAATTATATTCATTTATTACATATATTCTTTTGTTCATATATTATATATATTATTAAAAAATAAATGAATAACAAAATATAATAATTAACAAAATGAATAATTAAAAAGTAAATAAAAATAACTAATAAATAAATTTTAATAGTAATTTCTTTCAAAAATTTTTCTTTATCTTTAATCCTTTCATTATCATTTCATTAATATTCCAATAATTAAAAACGCATAAATTATGAGAAACAATATATTGTTTATTTAATTATACATTCATTTTCACATTCATTTTCAAATAATTCTTCATCGCGAAAACGCGATATTAAAAATATCAAATAAAAATCAACATAAACACTGGTAACACATCAAATGATTTCAGTGTATCAGAACTTGCTAACGAAAATATCTGTTCCCCACGAGAGATTCAGGGCGGCGCCCATGCCTACATGTGCTCGAGACCTTGGATGGAAACGACTCGATGTAATCGTTACCACGGACTCGCCGAAGAACAAAGAGAGCTCGTCTACTGATACACCTAACTTACACACACCGCACCTCGATCGTCTGGTTGCTACCGTCCGATACTACTACCGTGTCCGATGCCCCCGCGCGACGCATGGAGTGGAGAACCGCCGTGGGTCCGCTTAATGGCGCCGGCTTGTGTTTATTCCGACAGTCCGTAACTTCGCGATTCGTAATTGCTGTAATTATGCGACCGCGCGTAATCGTCGATTCGATGGTAATAGGAGAGAAGGAAGAAGCAGAGGAGAGGTAAAGAGAGGAATAGAACGGAACCGAGGTAAGGAAGAAACGACATGTTTTCCGCGTACTCCTCCAAGACATCGGACATCGGTTGTCCTTCCTTCCTCAATTCTCGTTCGATGTTCTCCCGCGTGCTTCATTTCGCGGGATCTTTCTCTCCGTGAGAAAGAGCGCCGTGGAAAGAGCGCAAACCCGGCGATTATCGTAATTATTCGACCGCCCTTGCAACCGCACGATGATCGAGATTGAATCCAAACGGGTTGCGCGTGTTATAAACCGCGTGTATAGTGAGCAGGGTGGAGCTTCCGGATATGTGTGTTACGCTGCAAAAATGACGGAAAGATCGTGTGTTCCAGCGTTGTATATTAAAAAAGACGCAACGATTCGCGGCTGTCTTATTATGTCTATTAATTTCGTTTCGCGCGGCCTCAAATTATTATAATTATTATAATTCTAAAGGAATATTTAAATTATCGTAATATCTCAATATTTTAATCGCTATCATACGCTTTATTTCTTTTTAAAAACCTACTTGACAATTTTTATGACAATTTATTTTAAAAAATCAATATTTTTATAAGATTCAAAAAATTCCTGACATTTCCTTTTTGAAATAAATTTTGTATAATGTATAATTTTCCATTAAAATCATCCAAACATTTGAAAAGCTAATACTAATAAAGTCTCTAAAGAGATGCTGAAGAAAAAAGACTATTCATCAATTCATAAAGTTTGAAATAGTATCTTAATGATTTTTAAAAAGAAAGGCAAAGAAATATATTTCTCATGATTATTAAAATCATGTAATTATACACAATTACATTGTAATTATACACAATTCAGAAAATCGATGATTCAGAAGTTTATTCGTATTGGATAAATCCTGTTTCGGCCACGAACATACAGACCAATAGGAAACCGCAATCATATATAACCACAATCTACATTGCGTCTGATATTTCGACTCGGTTATTCTCTGCGTGTGAAATACGTGGAGTTTACTCCAAACAAAGTTTCGACTCTGTATTCGTGGGCGACACGAAACGATCCCAGGGGAAACCGGGGAAATACAAGAGTTCGCACAGGGCAAACTGCTGAATGCAGAATAATTTTAAAAAAATTCCATAATATAAATTTCCCTTCAATCTTTATGTCTCTCAATATATGTACATTCTTTCTATAAAAATATAATTCTATCATGAGTTTCATGAGTAAAAACTAATTATATTTGCAACATGATCCGTGCATTATGGACATTGTTATTGAATAGATATCTCATAATTATTCTTGCGATAAGACAATTATGAAGTCTCACGATTACGAGAAGACTTGAATCGGCTTTTAAGTTCATCGAAACTAGTAACAATTACAGCTGCAGACACCGTCTGTTAAAACGAGGTGAAGGCTATCGCACGCAGGTACGTGTAGTGCATCTACCAGATTGTATCATGCATGCGTATAAGCAAAGAAATAGAGTCACCATTTTTTTTTTTTTTAAATCGACGCTTAACAGAACTGAAACAAATAAATAACGAATAAATTGTACACTGAGATAAATGATTTTGTTATAGAAACAAATCAAGGAAAAACAATGTAATATTTGTTAAAAAATCAATCGATTT
>NW_017259538.1:957434-984041 GCF_001594045.1 Atta colombica | reverse complement strand
ATATATATATAAAGTCGTAAATGATTGCAGGATCCCAAATCATAAGAAATTGATCAATTCTAATCAAGTATTCTTCCTATATTTGGCTGTACTTGGTCAGTTTCCTACGACTCAAGACTCCACAATCATTTATGAATTCTATATAAACGAGATTAAAGTCTATCCAACAGATAAGTTAGATTCTGCATAGTTTGCTTCTGCTAGTTATTAATAATTGGTTGGTATAGCAGACTAACAGCAAACACAACAACAAAATGTTGTCACATATTTACTAATCACCGGTTAAAGATACTGGCTTACTAAATTAACAAAATCCTTTCTCTCAGTGTATAATCAAAACTGCACACACTATTATATTCACTGCACAAGATGATACTAAAATGAATTATTCCAAAAATTTATACGCTAAAGTAACGCAACAATATTGCATTAAAATACAATAATATTTAAGGCAATAATTTGCGAAATAATCCAATAAGAGAAAAAATCCTTTTTCAATTAAAGCTGATCTTGCTGCCTAATAATATTAATACGCAAATTTCCAAATACATTTTTTCAGTTCTATAAAGTGCGCATCGATTCAGTTTGTTGGAAATGCAATTATAAAAATATTCGCATAGTTATGAAAATTTCTTTCAAAATTAAAAATCAAAATTATTCCTTTACTTATCTTATTGATTTTCATTACAAAATATTTTAATTTACTTCATTTAGCTTAATCTATTTACTACGTGATTTAATTTTATTTAATTTTTAAGTCAATTAAAAATCTAATTTATGTAAAGAGAATAAGCAAGCATGATACATTTACGTTCATCAAACGTTTCGATAGCATGTATCGCACACATACATTAATACTTATAGTTTTAAAAACCTATATACATATGAAAGTTGTGTTTTATTTTTATTGAATACATTTTTATAATTTATTTATTTTATTTGTTATTACTTCTTTATTTGTTATTTGTTATTACTTCTATTATTAAAAACTAAAATTTAAAAAAATAAGAAAAATCTAAATATTTTTGTATGTGAATACTTTATGTACTCATAATAACTTTATGCAAAGTTTCATTACGATTCACCGATTAATTATAAAGATTTTATACAAACAAATATTTTATTTATTTAATCAACAACTAATTTCTGCATCGCAATATAACTTTAAATAATCTTGAATACATGAAGTATTTATACTAAAATTGAGGAAATTTTTGTCATTTATTTTATAATACATTTCTATTAAAGAATATCAGATTAAAAAAATATTATTTCTTATTGAAATGACTTATAATCCAGATGGTAAATCATCACTAAAAAAATTATACTACTTTTAAATGTGATTTAGAATAATTGTGTAATTCTTACATAATTTTGTTATTATTCTGAAATATTTTATCGAACATTCTTAAATAGGGCATATTCGTGAAGGTCTTTTCAAAATAAGAAAATCAGCTAAATTTATTTTACTTTATTTCATTTGCTTGATGATTTTTATAATTACTTCAATTTTTTGTCTTGATCTATTTACTACGTGATTTATTTTAATTTAATCCATTTAAAATCTAATTTATGTAAAGAGAATAATGCATGGACACATTTACGTTATATAGAAACGCGTCGTCTTTAAGGTCTCTCCGAATGCAACAGCTAGCGCAACGACAATTCACCGCCAGTTGCCTATCAGCGATTGCGTTGACCTCAAAGCGATAACGCTACGCTAGGTACGCCCCTTCCACATGCACTGCGATATCGCGTAAGCGCGTGCACCTCGCTATTGTCTGCGTCACTGAAATCGATCGTTGCGCGTCGCGACGCAACACAAGCTTTGATACCGCGACGTCGTCCGTTGCAAAAAATTTTGCGATATTTTCGGATCGTGACGTGATTTACGATCTCATGAGATTTATCGAACTAGCTTATCAAAAATCTCAGCACCGTTATATTTGCCGATTAAAAACCTTGTTATACAAGATATTATATATTTCTTGCATATGGAAAACAGTGATATAAGAATTTGCATATTAATTTAAACTTTGTGCATTTACATAAATATTAATCAGTAAAAAATGTTCGGATCATTAAATAATATGAATATAAATGATAATAGAATTCTATTCGTTACTTCCGTGCAGATTACTATTGTGATACAATTCTTCAATATCTTTATATATAAAAATTTTCCAAGCTTATACACATTGGAAAATTTGTGTTAACTTAAAACATCTCACATATTTCAAATAGTTTATTTAAATTTTTTTTTGTTTAAAGATGAAAAGAAAGTAACGCAAAAAATTAACATAGAAGATATAGTTGAACAGTTAGGCAAATTGCGGAAGCATATTATTGAATGAAATTAACATTTAAAATATATGAATTAACACATATTTTTATTCGTACATATTTATTTATTTCAGAACTTGCGTTCTAAAGTATATTTTTATGTAATTTGTTTATAAATTATTATTTTAACATTAAGAAATCAACTTGATCACACAGAACTTGATCAATTTAAAATAAAATATTCAAATAACATCTATCACATTATGTTAATAAAATTACCATGCGAATATACTCAAATATAAAAAAAACATAACAAGAACCGATTTTAACATAAATACAAAAATGTTTTCTATTATAAAATTAAAATGATTTAAGTTATGAATAGGAAAGGAGAGTATTTTATTTTCACGAGATGGAAAAGCGCGCGTTAAGAGATATGTTATGTCAGTTCCGAAAATGCGTTCGTCGTACAAAGTTCTTTCAATCAAATTATCACATGCGGCGAACGACCCGTTATCGGATATCGCCATGGACCGTCCGCGGAATTGGCAAAGCTCGGTATACGTAGGCGAACCATGCGACGTATCGTGCCTCTACCAAATGGGAGAAGGGCGTGCCTGCCGTCGCTACACACTGCGCAGTTCATGCACGCATTACGATGTTCACGTGTGTGTACGTGTATGTAAACTTGCAACGTGCACAGACCACGTATGCGACACGCGTGTGTACGCACACACGACTCGTGCAGAATCGGAATGCAGCCAAATTGCAGAATGTCGCGTCGATTTTGACTATAAAGAGAATCTTTCAAGAGATTTCATTGCGCCACTACAGAATACGAGGAATTCTTTTTAGAGTAAGATTTCAGACTTTAGATTACGCAGGAAAGAGAAGGAAGAAACGAGGACAAAAGTTCCAATAAATCTTCATCAAGAAGCAATCGAGGCGGGTGCTTCTGATTTAAGAGATGATGTCGTTTAAGAAACTCTCTTAACATCAGGGCTTGAAGACATTAAGAAACGCGGGCAGCGAATAAATCATTTCGGTTCACAAGGCGTTTCGGCTAAACGGGCTTCTCCCCTTGATCCAAATAAATGAATCTTAATCATTGGTTACATGCAAAGAGACATGGCCTTGCCCATCGCGTTCATAACTAGGTTATACTTGACATAACGACAGTATATTATCCCATCCGTTACTTTACTTCCTTGTAATTTTTTCGATAATTAAAATTTCGGAAAACACAAACTTTTTAATCAGTAAATTACGTACAAATACATTATTAATACTAAATAGCAATAGGGACATTTTATTTTTATTTAAAATTACATTAGTACTCTTTATTTTGAAAATAATACTGATGTGATTTTTAAATAGAATTATAACATGCAATACAATATCCACAAAGCACAACTTTTAATCAACAATAAGCTATATACGCACGCAATTTTAATAAAATAAGGACATTCATTTTGAAGAATAATATCAATGTACATAATTTTTAAACTTTATAAAATGCAGCGAAATATGGCTTAAAATAAAAAAAAATAAACCTATGTCATGTTTTAAAAAACACTGTACATATGACTCTTAAAAAGAACTCTCTGTTAAAAGAATTCAACAGATAAATCGATGTTATCAAAAATGACGACATAATACGACAAAACAAGAGGCTAACTTGCAGACGAATCATCGCGACGGCGCGAACAGGTAATAGACGACAAGGTGACGGCAATTTTCCGAAGATTCTGGGTTTCGATACGACCGTGAAACGATTCGACGTAACTACGAATCATATCGTGGATGACGTCCACGACGGAGTCGAGGAGCGTGGAGCGTGTCGGTGGCGAGGGTCCCCCTACTTCCGGCGAACCATATCCGGCAGAACGCCCACCTATATCTCGGTCCGCCAGACCGTGCATACTCCCTGATGTGTCCGTAATCTATCGTTCTATTACGATCCAACCGGACGAAATTGTGAACAGCCCTAACCCTTCAACGTTCAATTTTCATGTCGATTAAAGTTACATCTGACGCAGCATACATTTTCCAATGCATAAATGCATATGCTGATATTATCCTTATGCCTGAGATGACATTCAATGATACTTTGTGATATTAATATTGTTAATTAAGATAGATAATTAGGATAGTAGTAATTAATTAAGGTAACCGTAAATAAATAATAATAAATAAATTACAAAATGTTAATATATACGTTGTGGAATAGTGCCGTTAATAAGATTCAATGTCATATGTCAAAGATTAATTGTGACGTATGCATTTGTAAACTAGTAACTTTATGTTTTTGTATTAGCTTCTTTGTTTACTGATGTAATTGAGACGTTTTTTTGACTGAAGTAATTGTTAATAACTGAGGAAGACTAAGTAAGTCAAAATTTTAAATTGTTTATAATTTTAGATTGTGATACAGATTGTTATGATAAACTTGTATAAGTATTGGTAATCTTTGAACTTAAAAATTACTTTTATAACGGTCGTTATAAGCCATAAATAAGTGATTAATAATAAGATGAAGGATTTAAAAGTTTGAATTTAAAAATTTACATTTCTTTCTTCTATAAATTCATCAGAAGCCATCAAGTGAATTATTTCTGTTTTAATATGCAGCATACATATTTTAACATTGGCTATACTGATATGCTTTTCGTGTACAGTTTCTGCAACAATATGCTACGAAGGCGGTGCGAAAGTATGCGCACCAATTTCCAGACAAAAGAAAGAATGCCAGATCGACGAATCATTATGTTGACCAGATCAGTGTTTGGCTGCAACCTCAAGTTGCTCTAAATGCAATGTTTGCATTGCTGCAGCAAAAGGCCAACAATATTTCCATTCAATAAATAACAATGTGAATAAACAAGTGTAAATGAATAAGTAAACACAAAAATGAAAATGTTTTGTCTTTTTTTAGAAACCTCTCCAAAACGAAAAAAAAAAACAAGCATATCTCTAAAGGACTTTCTTTTTAGTTTATCAATTCTTTACAACCTCTTGAAGTTTTTTAACATTTGAATTCAAGGTACCCTTATATAAAACATTCAATATAGGATATCAAAATTTTTTACAACATTGCTTATCATGCTTGAATGTACACACATCATAATTATTTTAATAGTCGAACAAAATTATTTTCAAATCTGTATCTAGTTCAATTTTTAGATATTCCAACGAAACTGTTCTTTCCATGTAAAATCGCAAATATCTTTAAGTCGACATTTTAAAAAGTAAAAATACAATAATTTTGTTTTAAGTGATCGCATTCGTTGTCAAAGTTTAAAGAAGTTTTTTCTCTGGTATATCCAGATAGTGTTTACCAAAGTTTTAGTCTCTTCAGTAACGATTAAGAATACGGGTTTTCGACATGTAGAGTGAATGAAATAATTTTTCGTACTCACGAATCTATTACTGTTTTACATAACTGTTCAATTTAATAATGTATTTTTGCAAGATTTTCATCAATAAAAAATATGTTTAATAAAAAAGAATCGATATAATAAATAACGGTTGTTACAATGTAAGCGTAAATTGATTCGATCTTTGTTATTTCCTTGTAACAACAACAATTAATTTTCTTACCGTTGACAGCTCAGTCACGATAAATCATAAAAATGTCAGTAACACGAATGAATTTTTTACGACGAATGTACGATTTGCTCATTTTCACGTTAATCTACATTCGAGATCGTAAACAAGTCCCATAACAAGATGCATGACGAAAACCCAACGACATCGTGAAATAGAGAAAAAAGTTGCGTATGTGCCGCAGCTTGTAGCTCCATGTATCGCAAACAAAAACACGAAAGAGTTTACTCCTCGTCTCGCGATTCTCCGAGGAACGACTCCTCTCTTGCACAAGTTCTGTTCGTCAAAGTGGCTTTTGCCAGAAACCGCAAGTACGGCAAGTAAGGCAAGTACCGCAGATAAAAAGTTTCTGTGTAAATGGATATATACAAGTACAGAATATCTCAATTATGCAAGGACATAATGTTAATTAAATTTTTTAAAAATTGAAAGAAATTACAAGCGTTCATAAATTTTCGATAAAGACAGATTAAGTCAGAGTCAGTAAAAAGATCAGAAGAGAAACTGACTCTCAGTATCGCGTCCAACAGGATCCATCGTATGTCGTAGAGATAAATCGACTTCAATATTCATCACGGCCATGTCCCGTTATCATAATTAACGCGAGAGGCGCGATAGGACGTCCACACACGTCGATCTTGTCCACATGAGTGTTCACGTGTAGAGCAGGAAGAATGCAACGAAGAAAGTAATAAGACCGATAAACGAGGTAAACAATAGCGATGTTTTACACCACGTTGCTGACTTCGCAATTAAAAAAACGTCATGTACAGTCGGAACGCACGGATGGCGACACCGCGGCGAGAGCGTTAAGTCCGTCTCGTAATTAATCACCGCAATAATAAAATGGCATCTTGCGATTTTATCGCATGACGTAAACAAAATAAACCCGCGCGAAGGCACGCGAGATGCCATCTTCAGTGGCAAGAAAGCTCCGATAATAAACTCGCAGTCAGGTGATAAATAAAACGGATAACAATTGACTCTAATTTATGATAAGAGAGAGAGAGAGAGAGAGAGAGAGAGAGAGAGAGAGAGAGAGAGAGAGAGAAATGCAGATCTATCATAAATATTGATTAATAAATTATCTAAATGGTTTTCTGGGTAATTATACTCTATATACAAATCTCAGCACAGATTGCTTTAATAGATTATCTTACAATTAAGCGAATAATTTCAACTTGATAAATGTATATAAGTATACACACTGTTAAATATCAAAAAAGCAACGGTAAATAGCAATTCTTTGAGTTAAATAACATTTTATTATTTTTAATTTGCTATGTCAAAATGCAAACCAATCCATTTCTGTGGTTAATTTCAAAGTAAACGTCTTGAGTAAACTTAATAAATAATAAATTACATTTGTGTCAATTTTACATTTTCCTAAGTTAAATTCTTTAACCCATTATTTTAGATAAATTAACGATATATATTAAGTAAGAACAGTTGCGATCTTTAATCATAAAAATAATTAAAAATAACTGGAATTGGGTCTAATTTGAAATTATAAATTCGACAGTGTATATAAAGGTATTAATTACACGGTCAGAATGTGCACACAAAGAACGATTCTGCTAAAGTATCTAAAAATTCAGCTAGATACAAAATAATTTTATTAGACCATCAAAATAATTTTGTAGGCATCGCAAGCGTGATAAACAATACTTTAAAAAATGTTGGCAATTAATTTGAACATCCTACATAATTATTTTGATGGCCTAAACAAAATTATTTTCAGTATACCTAATTTTTCAGTACATCCAAAAATTTTTAAATACTACAACAAGACTATTCTTTCCGTACATTCCTAGTGATATATCAAATATAAATGTAAAAAACATTTATACTTTTGTAATCCATGTAACTCTTTCCACTTTATATATTATGCGGTGCGAGTACTAATCAAAAGTGCAAGATGCAAATTATTTAGTTATAAAAAATTAAATAAAAATTAAATAATACCAAAATAGAAATCAGAGACTTCAGAAACTTTCTGAATCGCCGCCTGGACTCGTTTCTGCCACATGCAGCCGAATGAAATCGTCGGCATGAATTGATGTGTACACACGTTATTAACTAATGAAAATTACACGCGGCTGCGCGCTACTGGCCTGACAATGGAGCGGCAGGTTAGACATTTCCAAGACGCATAAGTCAGCCGAGCGTTAGAGCAGAGCCTGCTCACAAGCCAATGTACACTAACCATTTGTCATGCTTGGTTACTGCGCGCGCACTCAGGCACCCGAAGTGACTTCATAAACCTAACCACGGATGGAACACCTGCGGCGCGTAAGGATGCTTGCGTAGTGTTTATCGAGGTGTCAACCACGGCGCTTAGTCGAAAAATTTAACGGCATGAAGTGTCATCGCGTCAATCTCTAAACAAATATCGCCCGGTTGCACGAGCGGTTTCACGGACTGTTTCGTAAGACTTGCCCAACGTTCGATGTGTATATGCATCAAAAAATTTGCAATTGATTTATAAAGCAAAAATCTAAATCGAGATACAGTTGCTGGAAGAGAAACATTGTCTATAAAAACTATTTAATAAATTTCTTCTACAATGACTCATAAAATATTTTACAGAAAAAAAGTAAAATTGATATATTAAAAATTAATTTAGAAATATCATGAATTTATATAATCAATAATTGTTTTTAAGAAAAATTTGAATGATTAATTTGTTCACAGAGAACCATTTCAGAATGCATTTTCCACAAAAGAATTCCTAGATCAATTCAAGTGTTGATCGCGCATTCGCCATTTTCCTTACAAATTTAAATTCTTAATACCAAATACAGTTCTAGCCGCTTCCAAGTAAATGCACCATAAAAGGAACGGAGAGTTGCTGTCCGCGAAGAGAGAAGTCACTCGTCAAGACGTCACGCTGGGCTGGCTATACGTTCCGAGGAGTGGTCCTCAATGCAGTATAGATCCCATGATCTATACGGGACAAAATCCACCATCGAATGATCTCGATCTCGATTCGAAGGAATTGGATTATCAATTATCCAAGCATTGGCGCGCGGCCGCCGCGGGCGACGATTCGTTACGGTCTCGTGACTCAGCGCAATATATCCCGAATGGGCGACGAGAAGCTTCACGGCCACCTAGAGATCTCGTCGCTCTTGCTGCACAGTAGACTCACGCGCGAGAGAGAGAGAGAGAGAGAGAGAGAGAGAGAGAGAGAAGAGGGAGAGGAAAGAAGAAATTTAAACAATTACAACAAAGCGAACAACCTACATAACTTTTCGTAAGTACAGATGAATCTTTTTTTATTTTCAAAATTTCACTCTCAAATCTCTTGACGCACAAATTTCAATTTTTATTAAATAAAGATTTTATCATTTAAGTTAAATAACTTGGCACAATGTAACTTAATTAATTTGGAAATGTAGCAGAGATATTGAAAAATAATCTTGAATTTTACTAGATCTTTTGAAAACTTAGAATAGAAAAAAAATTTAGTTGAACAAAAAAAATCTAAAATACCTATGGAAATAAAAACATGTGTTAATTAACTCAATAAAAAAAGGTTGATAATAAAAATGTACGAATATAAATATGTGTACGAATATAAATATGTGTACGAAAAGTTAGTAGTATTGAAATAAGTAGCAATCATAATTACTGGAAAACGACTTTGGCTTGCATAATTTCTGTATACATATATTTTTATATTGATATATTTATCCTTCTTCAATTTATACTTGGCATATATTTTTAAAAAAATCTCTAAGTACAATATTATTTCCTTATATATTTTTAATAATATTTATTTCTAGAAAGAGAGAAATCAAAATGCAGATCTTATATTTTATTATATCTGGGGAAAAGAGCAGAGAAAATAAAGTAAATTAAATATTAATAATATTTTCGTATCGCGTTTCATAAATGTCAACTTACTTTTATTTCGCATAAATATATCGTATAAATTCGAAAAACTAAATAAATATTTTATCAATGAAATATAAATCACTACGAACTGATAAGTGTAAAGGTCTCTATGATACAATATTCATCATCAGGGTAACTCCAGCAAAGCTGGGATTTACGCCTCAAATATCAGAAAAAATGGAGAAAAAATGGGGGTAATTTTTCCACCTACTCAATTACATGCCTTTGTGTTATATATTAATATTGTTATGATTTCAGTTTCTTACTGTCAATATCAATGAAATTATTATGAGTTGAATCGATTTGTCACTGTAATAAGTAATCATCATAAATTGTAATCTACATAAAATGATTACTGTAAGGCGTATAGAAGACTTAGTGGTAGGTTTGTTTTGTGATACATAAGTGTAGAGGAATAGTAAAGCATATTGTATAATGCATATAGTAAAATGCAAGTGCTTTGCTTTTGTATTCTTTGTTTAATTTGTTGTCTTGTATATCTCAACTGTTTGGGATATATGCATTTTTAGCAGGTGGGATTTATGCCCAAATCATACAAAATGCTCAGATTGGATTCAATGCACTAAATACAATAAACATGAAAATATGTACCTCATGTAATAACACTTGTAATACATGGAAAATTGTAATTATTATCTATTATACTTCATGTATTTATCAATACTTCATGTATTTATCATTTTTTCATTTTACTCCTTAATAAAATTTTGTGAACATATTTTTTAAGTTATTGTGTCGTTTTTTTACGTCTTATTTATAAGCATTATTTGTAAATTTTTCATAAACTGTAACATACCCTTCTCCCCCTATGAATAGCCGTTGTATATCCCACCCCTATGGGATATACAAGGGTTTCAAAAAATTCTTTTTTTAATACAAAAAATAAGTATTTCGGATTTTTAATATTTTTTTCATAGTAGTAGACAATACAAAGTTTTTACTAATACAGCTCGTTTACCTTTAAAAATAGTAAATAATACTTAATAAATTTAGTTTTGGATGCAATATATATCGGAGTTACTCTACTCTCTAAAAGTGAATCAATAATTATTACTGACTTTAGTGCTACACTTAATAATACACATACACACACACACACATATCACGCGCGTGCGCGCGCGCGCGCTGATTCATTTATAGAAGTTATGATTTCTACAGATGAATCTGCAGAAAATCATAACCTCTAAAAATGAATCAATATATTATGACTGAAAAACAAATATTTACTGATAATTATATCAGTTATAAGTGAAGCACTAAAAGCACTAAAGTCAGTGATAATACATTGTTCATTTTTAGAGAGTATAATTTTTACTAAACTAAATATAATTCTCGACATTTTCATGCAACAATAGCGAATCTTAAAAAACGATAATTATTATATCGCACAAATATTATTAATTACTAAAATCTGTTAATTAGAATGTTCTGCAAATAAGAAAATTATTTTATTAAATTTCATATATATCTCTTATCTTATGTATAGTTCAAGATTATACAATGTTAATCTGTTTTAGCTCATGCAATCACACACTAATCACTTGCAAAAAGACAGTTACGATCGCCCTCGCATTAATTACCTGAATACGACTCGCATTTTTCTCAACACTCCCGACGTTAATGTTCGTATAATAATCGATAATGTTCGTAGCGAATAAGCATAGCGACTAAATATTCCAAGAGAATAATCGTACGATCACGTTTCGAAAGATAATAACGAAGAGACACACAGAGCGATTTGCGCTGCTGCCTGACTGTCTGTGAGTCTCATCGCGCGAATGAAAACATAACGACCATGTATAAACAGCTCTTGCAATACATCGCAAAACAATAGATCTCGAGCTACTATGTACATTAGATACAAATCGTATTATTCACCGTTACGAAATATTTAATAAATCACCGAAATTAGTTAATCGTACGAATCGATAATTATTATTTGTAACGAACATTTTCTTTTAACTTTTCGCGACCGTGTCTCAAAAGAAGCAATAACAGCACGACGACGCTCGTCGCTCGTTGCTAATGTTGTTGCTTGAGTCTCATTGCGAGAATAAAAACAAACTTGAATATAAACAATACTATTGTGCTATAACATATAGATGTAATAGGTGTACAGAATTCCTGCGAATTCCCTAATCTTACTCCTGTGCTTCGTTAGAAAGAACGAAATATATCAGCATCTCTGTTCAACTCTATTAATAGATTTAGCAGAAAACCAGTTTTGTAATTGATTAAGATTCTTTGATATGATTTTATAGAAATAAATTTAGATTCAATGAGGAACTAAGAGCAAGATCAATCATATTAAAAAACTTTACAATAGTATTGTAAAGTAATATAATTGTAAAATTGCTTCTTTCGCTAAACACAACCAATATCTTTTTTCAACTCGATATTAAAGAGAAAACGAGAAAGAGAAAGAGAGAAAGAGACAGAGAAAGAGATATGCTTCAAACTATCTCATTCCTTCTAGTGATAGTGACAACATCACTGGAGTGCGCAGTCTATTTTTATTATGTTTATGACTATATGTGGCAAAAAGGCAAAAATAGATTTCAAATGCTCTGTATCACATTATTATGAAATATTTAACATAATAAATAAATCGCTGAAGTCATATATACAATTCATCGTGCAAATTGATCGGAAGTTATTCATGAGAGATGGTTATCGTTTAGTATCTGACACGTTCACATCTTGGAAGATAACACGTCGTACCGTTCGTTGCCATCACGGAATATTTAATACAATAGAGAATTATTCGTGAGAATTGTTCCATTCCAACACTTGACGCTACCGTATCTCGAAAGATAAGACGATGCACGGAGCGGCTTGCTTCACTGTTAAACTGTTTATCTGCTCACAGAACAGCGACCTTGCATACATAGCATCGCCGCTGGTATACAAAACTTCACACCGAGCACCGCGAGCCAACCAATTTATTAGAATATATTCACTGAAAAAAAATTCTAGAAAACGAACGAACTAACATATTCTGATCACCACAATTAGATATCTGGTTACTTCAACTAGAATTCTAATAGGTTTAACTATAGAAAATTTTGATTTATTCATTTTCCATTAGAATTTCAATTCATGCAAGACTTTTTTCCAGTAAATAAATCCTTCCTCTAAATATAGCTTCCTGTTATTCTTATTCTATATTTCCTATCCCCAATATTTCATATTATTTTCAATTAGTAAATATGTTATTATCGCATGTTGAATTCGGCACTTACGAGGAAAATAAAACTTATTTTGGTTTTAACTGAAGACATTCATATAAATTAATAAGATTTGTTTTTCAATTTTAATTCTCATTTAAAAAAATTAAATAATTCACATTTAGCATATAAAATATACCGTTAGTAATCAATTTGTCGATACTAGATGATTATTATGCTTACATTTAAGAAGTCAAAAAACAGAATCAATTAATGGTAAACATCATCTGAATTGTAAAAATTAGTAATAGATAATAGAGTAGCGTTTAAGCGAACATTTACATTTTTTAATTTAAAATTCCTAAAAATTAAAATATTATATCAATGAAAAAATATTAAATGATTCACAAGAGTATCATTAAAATTTAATTGCCTTGATTGTTCGGCGTGTCATGTAAAACACATGTAAATGCATATAAAGCAGAGAAATTACATACAGCCAAGGAGTAATAATTTATACGAAGGAATTGATTAATAATCCGGATAATAATAACCACGTAACATAGTTACCGTTTTGTCGGAAATATTCACGAACGTAGCCGCAAATTAATTATTATTAGTCGCACAAACGTTAACCGATTAGATTAATAACACCTGAAAGATCCTACATTAATAATCAGTATGATTTTTTTTTAATTATCGTCATTTAGGCAATACTGTGATCGAGATTCTCTTCGTTTCTTTTCTCGAGATTTTTTCATCTTTGAAAAAGTCTAAATTAATTATTGCAATACAGATGATACAAAAACTATTAACGAAAAATATATGCTACTTTAGACGTCACTAACCAAGTATCTTAGTCCTAATCTATAATCTAATATTAAACATTTGTCTTACTTTGTCTATTGAATAAATTATTAGATAAATTTATTATAGAATTAAATATTATTAAAAAAGATATTAAAATAAATAAAACATATTATAAGAAGTTGGTACAAATTAATTAATCTTTTGTATAATTCACATTTAAATTTCATGGATAAAAAACTGCGTACATTTTTAGCCCTTCAATTATAACAAGGAGATATCGAATATACGCAATTAATAAGTACATTTAAATTGACTGGTGTAAAACGTAATACAGGCTTTCTCCGTAATAATCACGGGAAGAAAATCTCTCATCGGCATACTGGATAATTTTATTTGGACAATAACTCATCTCCCAAAAAAAATCTGCATTGCGAAATCGATAACTCATCCGCTGTGTACGTTGTAAATTATATTATTAGCAACTTAATTGCTTGGTTATCGATGTAACACATTCGATCGATGGCGTGACGCTGCTAAAAGTCATATAAGCGACCTTTCACGCAAATGCAATATGATATTACTTAATGCAATATTTCTTGATTGAAAAAAACTTTTTTCAAAGATATAACGATTACATAGATCTATAAAATTTGATCTTTTTCGTGCTATTTGGAAAAGAAGAGTAATTACTCATAGTTTTTAGTGCACTGAATCCGTAAATAAAACTATTTATATAAGTTGCTTATGTAATTGTTTATGTAAAGTTTTGTACTAAATATAAAATTTTATGTAATTATATGCAAATTTTATATACAGGAACTGCGTGGAACAATCGTATTTTGAACAACTATACCACTTCTAAAAATAAAGCGCCAGAGATTCGCCGGCTGTAAAAAATTCAATATTTTTATATTACAATGTTCAAGTATTAATTTGAGTTTTTTTTATGTCTCGCACATCGAGTTCATCCAAATTTTCAAAAAAAAAATGTTAAAAATGCGTTAAAAATCTAATATTGAATCTGTAGAACATTTTCACTTACGAGTTCGGCTTCAGAACACAAAATTACTTCTGAACTTCTGTATTCTTAATTAGCTATAAAATCTAGATTATGTTATTAATAAATTAAAAATATATATTTTTTCTTGAATTTTCCTAATATTCTCTTTGTTCATAAAAATCCTTTGTACACATTTTTTATTAACATTGTATAGATATGTAAATATATAAAATATAAAAAATGCTATGTTGTTTTCATAAAAAAACTTTGAAATAAATTGCCTGTGACATTGTTGCTCCTACAAATGCATAACAATTTTCGCAAATTCTTCTTTTATTCCTGTAACCGGTGGCCAAACTACCTCGTCCCATTTGTCCGTTTTGGGCGACAGTGTACGGAAGAAATCTTTCCGGTTTTAGCAATAAAACCGGTTTTGCCTTCTTTTTTTTTGCTGGGGAACCTCCCGTGAGCTTTTTCGTTTTTTCTTCTACATGCCTTTTATATGTAGGTGTACGATTCGCATATTTAATTTTTTCAATATTGACTCTTCATTTGAAGAGAAACCGTTCCTATTTTAACTGATATTCGCGTTTATATTATCATATTCAAGATCATATTAATATCTACAAACAAAATTAAAATTAAAAGAAACAGAATTAAGATCTTAAAAATTGGATATATAAAAAATGTGTATTAAATAATAATTTGCTCATAAAAATCTTCCTTATTTTCTAAATTATACAGTATAATCATCAGTACATAACCATTGTAATTTAGAACTCTAAGTATTGCGTGTCAGTTCTATATATTTCCTGTAGTTAAGTTTTCCTGTAAATCATATATAGTTAATTCATTACTAAACAGGACCTCAATAATGTTAAAAACTGGAAAAATGAAAAGGCAATGTATTATGTATGCAATACGTGATTTACTGAATTACTGATTGCATTAACGACTCGTGTACGGAAATTTTTTTCGATTATGATATCAGCGATGCTAATTATACAGATCGACAGGTACTTGGCGAGCGCAACATGTCACGCACAAAGCGCGCAGTAATTTTCGCAACTGACACGAACACCGACGTTTTTCATTAGCACTTCTGAGAGTTCAGACTGAGTTAATTTCCCCTTTAAATAGATCGGCGCTTATACTCGCAACCCATCATTAGCGTACGTCGAACGAAAGAGAGAAGCGCGAATTAAGAACACAAGGGACGAGACATTATGCTTCGAAGAAAGAAAGAGAAGAGAGTATGATTATCATTGTTTCGCACAAAGTTTTAATTTAATATTTCTCACTACAACTGTGCTGCTTTTTCATTAGATGTACGCTTAAAATGAATTCGACGAAAGATACGAAGAAATAGAGAATTAAATAATAAAACGGACGATGAAAATTGTCATCCAATTGCTAAGTCAAATGCAATATTTTAAAGTCATATTAGAACATAGACGTTCAAATTGCGTGTAACATAAATGACACAAATTACTCGAGTACTTAAGATTACCCGTTCTACTATGATTAACATTTGCTAATAACGTAAGTCTAGAAACGTTACACGACCCGCATCACGGGATTAATAACTTCTTTAACGGTGCGTAATAATTGTCAGACACACGATTGATGTTCTGTTAACATTTAAGTTAACGTTCCTTGACATACACGTTGGAAGATGCACAGGCAGTGACGAATGACGACAGAGCCGATAAAATCGTTTCTTATGATAGCTCGACCGTCGATCGCTGCCAACCGCGTAAATTGATGTCGACACGACGCGACGGTTACTTATTGAGGTACCAGTAACGGTAACAGAAGCATATGGCATGTGTTTAAGACAGGATTCTGCATTTTTATTTATAAGACATAAGATTGATTTGTGCGATACCATATTCGAGCGTGCCGAAGATCAATGATTCGTGATGCGAAACTTGTGCCGATGAAAGATTGATGGCTTCCATCGAAATATGTCAAATAAAATGCTTGAAGGTATTCAACCGATGCAATTGCTGCAAAAAGTATATTACTGTGACAAATTATTGTTCACGTTAATTATTTATTTGTATAATTTCTTTTGTGTTCTTATAAGAGACTCACATTTCATAAAAAAGAAGTACAGCTTTAAGAGTATAAAATACTCTCACAAACTGATGTAAATGCTCTAAAGAAAATAAATTTTTTTAAGTATGTAAAAAATTAAATATTAATAGATGGAATTTTTTTCCAATTGTATTTATTGATGGAATAATATTGGAATAGTACTAACGGTAACTGTTGCGAAAAGTGATAATACTTATTATTTTCTTGCAAGTACTTTAAAGGGGAAAATGTCGTGTTAAATTCGCAAAGTTAATTTTCCATTTTCTATATTTTGATATAAAAAATGCGGAACTTTTTTTTATTTTTATATGAACTGTAGAATAAAAAAAAGAGAGAGTGCTACCTACTGAAATTGCAATTATTTTTCTATATTAATGAAATGTCGTGAACAAAGCCAAAAAAATTTTATTGGAAAATAATATTTATTTTTAATAATTTTAATATTTTGTTAGTTTTCCTTTGGTTTTATTACCACTTTTTCTAATAAAATGCAATAAATGAGAATGTTTTATATTTATAGCCAAGACTGTAGTTTTCTATAATTCAGTTATATGTCTATAATATGTGACAATGTTTAGAGAGAATCAGAAATTTTTTTTATCAAAAAAACTAAAGGATCGAAGTTCAAATAATATATTTTATGTAGTAATGAGATTGTGTGGAAAGAACATAATAAAAACAAGACTATTAAACGCCCATATAATAAATGCGGGTGCAGCCATTAAGAAAGCCATCATATTTGCTATCTCGACTCGCTTTAAATACCGTAGATATCTCGCAAAAAAGAGGCATATGTAACAGGCGAGTGAACCAATAAAATGTTGACCTAATAGTTCTAATATATCTAATCTAAAACGCTCAATACAAGTAAGTAGCATAAATATGCATTAGAAAAAGAGTCTGGTCTCAAAAGAGTTGTATTAATTAGAATCGTAGTTGAAAATGAACAAATTAGAATTTTCTGGTTCAATCTATTATAATTCTAGTTGAGATAACCAGAATTTTGATTGGTATGATTAGTATTTTCTGGTTCGTCTATTTTCAATCAAAAATTTTTCTCAATATGGAAAATAAACTTTGCAATAAGCAATAAACGGGCATCACATGCCATCGATTAAAACATTTCAACAGAATTAATGAGCCATTTTTGTAATCATTAGCATTAAAACAACCAAAGATTCTCCAAAAGTTTCTTATATAAGAAAAAAGATACAATAATATCGGAGAACAATTCATATATATTATGGAAAAAAAAATATTCTAAAAATATAAAATTGATGAGATCCTTCCGATACAAAAATGTAAGAGAAAGATGCTTGAATAGATCAAAATAATACAAATTTCGCAAAGGCATATACGCAGCGCACATTTTTCTTTACAATCTCTTCACCAAACCGTTATCAGAAACGGTGCTTTGGCGAGACATATTGCCGATAAGCTAGCAGAATCGAGTGTATCGAATGGCGCGTGAAACGAAATGCGATGTCGAACAGGTTTTATCCAGTGGACACAGAGGCAATCTGAAAATAGATGTAGACTCGACAGTTTGATTTTACGAGGAAGTGATCCGTAGGCGAGTCATTTATCGTCAATATTCGTTGGCGATATGGCCACTTACTGACTCGCTAGCGCGAAAAGTGATTCTATTAACTCGGCAGCATTGTGAATCACAAACCATACAGCCTCGTGTGGCGGCAACGTCGAGCATTCAAACAACGCGATTTAGACAACTGAATACATTCCCCATCTCGCGATTTTACGCGGTTTCCATGTCGCTACTTAGGTGTGGCCACTCGTTAGTGATTCACACTTGATTGCCATATCAATACTTTGGAACGAGAAGTTATGTTATTACGTGACTTACGTGAAATATAAGAATAAAAGTATATTTAAATATATTGTGACGTAAAATAATGAGAATATATTTTTTATGAAAATTTTCTAAAAATATTATTTAAAAATAAACTCATCTTGTAGATATCATTCGGAAAAAAAGACAATCGTGGTAATTATAGATGATAATTATACATCTAAATAGAATTAATCCTTTGCCTGCAATCATATTTTTAATCCCTCTATTCAGTTTTTTTACTATTCTAAGTTTTCCAAAAATTTGGAAAAATTCAGGGTTACTTTTCAACATCTCTATTATATTACCAAATAGTTTTTTAATAAGATATTATGGACAAGACTCCGTCTTTTTTCATTTCGGAGAAATTTGAGAGTAAAATTTCTGCCAAAAGATTCCAATTGAATACGGAGGATTAATGAATAAATACATAATTGAACAAATTATGTGTTTTTACAATAATTATAAAATAGTCAACTATGTATATTATGTATATTAATTCTATGTAGATTCTACATACATTCTACATACAATTCGTATAGTGCTATCATTGAATGCCGAGAAATATATTCTGAAAATAAACTTCCTATATTGAAATCAACTATCTTAATTTTAAAATTCTGATACAAAATAGTATAATTTTAACAAAGTTAAGCATTGAATTGATATATCATATCAATTAATATTAAAACTCTTAGTATAAAGCACAAGTAGTAGTAAATTCTAACTTTATCTGCAGCACTTCTATGATAAAATCAATAATAAACGTGAGAGTACTTTTTTGCGGCTATGTGAAATTGAAGCAGAGGACAATTATAGTAAGTGTAATAAACGGATCAAGGCAGTTCAGAAACAGCGACAGATAATTTTATCGCAGGACCGCTCCGGTGGGTTACAATGTGGAAATAGATGGTCCGAGCACGAAGAGAGCTCGGGCGGTGCATATGTCCGAATTTACGAGGAAGTGGGACGCATTATTTATCGGTAATATTCGTTGGTAATGTGGGTACTTATGGCCTTTGAAACGGCCACCAGAACATGCGTTCCAAAGTGACTCAGCCGGCGAGCGAGTCATAAAAAGCTCGTGAATCTCTTCACTCAAAATTCACGCAAAATAACTGAAAACAATGTTGGTCAAACGTCTTTCAGGATTACTCTTCCACTTCAAGAGCTCGCTTAAATATGAACTACACACGTGGCATAACAATTCATTAATTACTTGTTTTTCATCTTTTTTTCTTAAACAATAATAACTTCTGTTTCGAAGAATTTAAAATTATCACGAAATTATGCCGACGGAAATACTAAAATCCTTTTTACAACAAATATTACAATTTAAATTTAAAATCAAAACAATAAAAAAATTTTCTTACATTTAGTCATGAAAAACTTTATTTTCTTTTATTTAAATCTTATTACAATAGATCATTTTATCATTTCTTGATATAAATCTAACAACAACTTGATATAAATTCAACAATTATGAGTAATATGTTAATAAACTTTTAAACTTTTATATTCATTTCTTTAATCTCAAAAACAATAAATAATTTTCTGCCCTTGCATTTTCTTAAAGGTATTAGCATCTCAACAAAACTTTTAAATCTTTATTATTTAAGGTTTGAATTCGAATTTTCAAAAAAATGTAATTTTGTTTCTAGAAATTCTAAAAACAAAATTAAATTTAAAAATTATTCATAAAAATATTAGATACATTTTTATTGTATTATAAATATTAACAAGTAGAAAAAGTAGAAAAAGAATTTCAATAAATTTACATTAAAGAAAATTATTTCAAATTTGTCAAGGAATTTGGAAGGAAGAAAATGCTTAAAATTTGGAACACTTTACATACTGACTCTGCTGTTTCCTGAAACGGGTAATGTAACCGATTTTCTCATCCGCGCAATAATTTAAAAAAATAGTTCCGTTCTCCAAGCGCTGTAATAATAATCGTCGAGACGCTTTTCAAGGCTCGAATGCAGGATTCTGCACAACGATGCAAATCGATGCCGAGGCGAAACTACTGAAAGATACACCCTTATACAGATACGTCCTTGCATTACCGCGAAAGCAGATCGCTCGACCAAGTGATTTAAAAAATTTGGCACCTCTTTAACACCGGCGAAATTTACACCAGCCTTAAACCTTCTGTCTCGCTATGGTCGCGGCCTTTCGTCGGCTTTAATGCTGGCCCGAGCGACGTTAACGATTCGTAAATTAAAAGAGTGCCATTTTGTTCCGGCAGCGTGGGCAGAGGGAAAGAAGAAGTTGTTCGCGCAGTTCTGGCTTGCACCATAAAATTCGGACGAATTCTTTGTCGTTTCGCTTTTCAGTATCGTACTAGCGAATGCGACGCATTTTACGTGCGAAAGGTTATTATTAAGTTAATCGTGAGTTATTTCCACTCGAGTTTCAGCACCGACAAAACTAATCGTTGACGAACCGCGTACAAGTTTAACGTTATTTCCCTGGCATAATAATTATTGTGTCTACGGAAAAATGAAATTTTACTTTGCACAGAATTAGCGCGTTTTATTTTCTTCAGATTGCAATAAGAAACCCAGAAGTGCGTAATCACTTATTTCATCACGTAATAATTTCTTTCACTAATTTATGACTTAATCTAATAATTTTTACTATATTATATACCATATACATATATTATTCACGAATTAAATGTAAAAGTTTGAGGTTTCGCTTGTAACACTCGTTAGTCTACGAGATTCTTTAATATATGTATAAATTACGATCATGAATTATTCTATAATAATATCTTGAAATCGATCATTCTTAAAAAGAGAAATTCCCAATTAAATAATTTCAAAATTAACGATTTTTTTTCACGATTTCACTACATGAAAAATAATGATTTCAGCGAACACGGTCGTTTATTATCCGAGAGAGTCGTAAATCAGAAAGCGCGCGTGTTCACGCCCGTTAAATGAGTCCATCGAAAAATCGATCGTGCTTACGCGATACTGATAATCGAGTCTTCCATATGTAGTATGAGAGTTGGGCCGCACACGAATTTACTATCAAAGCGTTGTACATCAAAATGCGTCGAACGAACGATGAACCACGTGCTATACGTTGTGAATTAACGTATTATAAATCATGTGCATCGTTGCAAACTCTTTAGATCAAGGGTGGTCAATCTTTTTTGTTTGGCATGCTACGTACTGCGAAGGTTCGAAATTTTTTGTGTGTCATTACTACAGAATTAATCGAAGAACAAAGACAGAAATCTTATTTTTTTTTTCTCTGCATTAAAAACAAAAAGACTTCTTCTGTTTAACAAAGCCTATTTCTGTTACTGTTCGTTTTAAAGGAAATTATTACAAACCAAAATATTAATCAGAAATTGTATAATTTGTTCATTTTCACGCTTTTTTTTGTTTAATTATGGTTATCTCGTTTAGAATTCCTCAAAAAATATCCAACAATCAATCAATCAATATACTCTTTATCATATGATAAAAACACAACAATAAAATATCAATCTTATGCCTTTAACACAAAAACGAACGAATGTTCCCGAATGTAGCCAAAAGGAGAAAAGGATTATTACGGATGATTGCTATTTTACTGTGTCATTTTTTTATTTTTGAAATTTTTCTCTGTACGCGTGCTTCTTTAGGAAATATCGTTGAAAATGTCTTCGCGTGCAACTAATTGCACACGTATCGCGGATTGGCCATCCCTTCTTTAGATTAGCTAGTAAATTACGCAAATGACTTATATTGATTTACCAGATAAATATTAAAAATACCACTGTTAGAAATATAGATAAAAGGTGGCTCCAGATGACATAGTCAATATACACCAACATTAACAAATATATATTACACACATGATATAAATATAAGTCAATATTTAGCGAATACATGCGTTGGCACACATTGGCCATGTCGTTTTGGAGCTGCCTTATAATACGCACAAATTGAGATATGAAAAAAAAATTTCATAGTTCTAGAAAAAAAACAGGCGAAAAATTTTCGAATAATCTGAACTTTGCACGTTGTTACAAGCGGATAGAATTGTGTCTAGAAAAAAATTTGGGAAGTTTCTTGTGTTTTTCTCTTTATAATCACGAAGACGCCGGAAATGCGTTACGATATTCCGTAAAGTTCCGCTGTAGTCAATAGTCTTTTTACCTGCATAGCACGTGGAATATTTCTCAGTAATCAATGTTTTATAGCACTTGCGGAAAGAGAATAGTTCCGCTCGGCTATAGAAAATGCAACCCATCAGCATGCCGACTTCATTGTTGTGAAACTACTTCCAATCGTTGTTATGTAGCAACGTTAGAACATATCATAACCTCAAAATTTTTTTGAAATATACACTCTATTTTTTAATAGATTTCTATTTGAATGTTTTATAGATTTGTAGGCGTAATGATTTTTTTCAAACAGACTAATTTTTCATTTCCAGATTCTAATTATTAGAACGACACTTCTTGAAATAAATTCTATCTATTTAAATTAAATCACTTTAATTTATTATCAAATAAAATAATATCGAGCATAATAGAAATCAAAATTATGCATTAAGTGCAAATCTTTCACATTTTCACACAAATAATACATATCACTCCCTCACTTCAAAACTAATACAATTCAAAAAATTAAGTTTCCAAAAAATTAGTTTCCTTGAAAAGAAGAAAAATTGTTTTTTAATTTAACAGCAAATGATAAGACTAATCAAATAATCAGCAAAACATATATATTCTTAACATGATCAAATGTTATATTATTAAATGTTATATTATTTTTGTCATTTTCGTTTCATATAATCCTTAAAAAACCATTATCTTTGATTTTTAATCATTTGACAATTTTTTTTAAATCACCTTTTTTAATTGTAACAATTTTTGTGATTTCTTAGAAAGTTAAATTACTTTAATTTTGATGAGATTGATAAAATAATGTTATCTTAACTTCATGACAATATCTCAAAAATTATGTTTCTTAAGTTGTGTTATTCTTAAAGGGAGCGATATATAGGTTCAATAATATTTACCAAATAATTTCCTCAAAATTTGCTGTAAGAAAGCTAAAACAACAAGACAACGTGATACTTTGCATGGCAAACTAACGTGCTCGTATCTTAAGCAAGACGTTAGTTTAATGATCACGACACATTAATCATTAGCAATAAATAAGAAAGAGACGTTGCTCCACCTGCGTATTTGAGCTCGTTTTAACGTCTTGCTGGCATAAGTATCCCATCGAACAGAGCAAGTCCCTCCGGCCACACATTATCCGATAATAAGATCTCATTACGTCACTTGCAAGAGAGCCATTACCAATGCGTTGACGATTTTGCCATTTTTTCGTCGTACTATGTGTTGAGAGACGGTAATTTTATTCATCGATTATGCGAATTAATTTTTATTAATTGCTTTTACACACAAACTGACTTAGTTGTTGCGCATAGGTTGAAGATGCAATCGTACAAATTTATTCTGGATTTTTTAAAAATAGTAACTCTGATATTAACAAGCTCTACAATAATGATCTGACTTTTTTATACATGGGAAGAACAGTTTTTATTGCTATCTAAAGTATCTAAAAATGTAACTATAGATAGAGTAGATATAGACCCAAAAATAATTTTATTAAACTATCAAAGTAATTGTGTAAGACGCTCAAGTAAGTATAAATGTAAGCGATGCAAAATGTTTTAACATTCTCTGCTACGAAGAATTTCTGATAGAAAATAGACGAATCAGAAGATTATGATATCAATCAGAGTACTAATTATTTTAACTTTAAAATTCATTTTACGATAAAATCAACAAGAAAAGCTTTAATACAACTTCTTTCTTCTCTGTTATGATAAGAATAGATAAATCATTCAAAACGAGTATAACAAAAACAAGAATTAAAGGACATTAATCAGACAGTCGTATTCACATCGCGTTAAACCAACTAATGATATAAGGTAATGAAATAAATTATAATAGATTCAACTAGAAAATTTTAATCTGTCCATTTTCAAAGAATTTCAATTAATGCAACTAGACACTTTTTCCTTGTAGCGTCTTACATAATTACAATGTTTTGATGTTAAACAAAATTATGTTCACATTTGCAATTTAGATTTACAAAGAACGATTTTGCTAAAATATCTAAAAATTTAGCTACAAATTTGAATATAATTTTGTTGAGCCATTAAAATAACTATGTAGAAATTTCAAGCATAATGAGCAATGCTGCAAAAAATTTTGACAATCGAACAATAAGCTTCCTATATAATTATTTATAAACATCCTATATATTTTGATAATTAAACAAACAAAATTATTTTCAGATATGTATCTATGCTAAATTTTTATATACTTCGACAAAATCATTCTTTCCATATAATTTGATATTAATGGAATGTAAAAAATAAAAGACTGCATACGAAATAAAAGCTCACATAATTAAAACTCACATGCGACACTCGAAAATGCTGAGTATAAATAAATGTCTCCTCTATATTTCGTGTTGCTTAACGGCGTGTACGTAACGAAAAAAATACAATCCGCAACACCCATATACAGCTTGGACACACCTTCATGGACGATGTTCATTTATTTCGAGCACAGTCTTTAAATCCATTTGAACAATTAACCGACGATTTATGTTCTCGTCGTGTGGGCGTCGCATTTCGAATGTTACAATCTTACGATGAAATCAACAAGAAAGGCTTTAATACGCATTTTCTTTCTTCTCTGTTATGAGATATGATAAGAATAGGTAAGTCATTCAAAGCGAGTATAACTAAGAATTAAAAGAATTAATCAGGCAGTCGTATTCACATCGCGTTAAACCAACTAATGATATAAGGTAATGATGAAATAAATTATAATATTTAGAAATATATTATATTTAAAATAATACAACTATGATATTGAAAATAATCAAATAAATTATAATTTTTTAACTATTGAGACAGAGAGATATAAAAAAAATTCAAGATAATATTCCCTTAAAATTATAAAAAAATTCCAACTATATTTAAAAATATATTTTGTAAAACTTTAAAAGTATGACAGATGACTCTTTTCTCCCAACAATTCATTTTTTATCTTGAACCAGCTAAAAATAAACCGAGTAATTGAGCGCAATAATGTTAATATTTTATACCGACTATAAATTTTCTATTTCTCCGCCAGGTATCCACTCCCGGCGGTTTTCCAGCGTAACGAGAATAATTTGTTCGACAAAGTGCATGGAGCACATTGACTCGCCCGCGGCCGTGTACTAACATTACAGAATTACATGGCTAATAAAAAGAATGATAAAGCATCTCCATATAATGCTGGACCTGTCATGGTTGAAATCGAAATGGCACCTGCGCCGAGAACCTCGCGATTCTCCATTGAAACATTAACTCGATCCCGAAAAGTCCGCATTAATTTTTAACGAGGAACATTTCCCAATTTTAGTGACCGTTAACGAAAGAAATGATTACCTCCAACTGGCAGTACATCGTTAAAAATTAATTTACATTTCTTAAAAGCACGTGACTGGGCACCGTACAGGAAACGCATTTTCTATTGGATATGATAGTATCTCGTACGCGACAGAAATGATTTTAATTTTGCAATGCTCACGTTTCCTCATCAAGTTTTATCTCGATTTAATGTTCTTATATAAAACCTTACCTGTGACTTGGCAGTTGCCTCTATTATTCACTAAATCAAGATTTTTCAATATTGAAACTTTTCATTAAAAGAGAACGATCTATAAATTTCGTGGAAGAGACACACTTCATTGAGAGAAATGATTTTGTTATAGAAACAAATCAAGGGAAAGCAAATATGATATTTGTTTAAAAAAACGATCTATTTGTTACGATTGCAAATTAATTCGTCA
>NW_017259538.1:956001-957334 GCF_001594045.1 Atta colombica | reverse complement strand
CTCATATATATATATAAAAGTCGTAGATAGTTGCAAGATCTCAAATCGTAAGAAATTGACCAATTCTAGTCAATTATTTTCCTTATATCAGATTGTGCTTGGTCGATTTTCTATAACTTAAACTTTTACGATTTCTGTAAACGAGCCTAAAGTCTATCCAAAAGATAGGTTAGATTCTACTATATAGTTTGCTTCCGTTACTAATAATTGGTATAGCAGACTAGCAGCAATCACAATAACGAAATTTATTGTCACATATTTACCGATCACCGGTTAAAGATACTGGTGACTTATTAAATTAACAAAATCTTTTCTCTCAATGTTCGTATTGCTTGAAATCATATTGCAGATTTCTATTTAAAACTTTAACTAAATCTTTAAATATTTCAGCAAAATCATTTCTATACCATATATAAATTTTTCTATTCTCTACTTCCAATAATCTTCGCAAGATACACGAGTTATATCGACACGATCCTTTCGTGTCAAGCATGCATGATGCTTGAATATATCGCGGGCGCATTCATGTTATGAGATAAATGATATTCGGCATATCGTCCCCGACAACAGACATACATCACTTTCTCGAAGACTGCAACCGGCGCGGGTGATGAATCATGCTACGGAATCGTTTCATTTTTCACTTCCCTCGAAAGAAGTCTTATACCCGGTACAGCCTTTAATGCGCTTTACGTGAAAAATATCTTCACGGCGCGCCATGTACCTAGGCGCGGCGATATATTCGAGTCGATAAACGCGTGATTTTTCTTATTCCCTGCATAGTCTCGATAAAATATTTCGGAATATTAATGAAACGTTAATGTGGCAAGATTCTTCTCGAGCCACTAGACACTCGTGCAAAAATCCAAGTGTGTTTGTAGCAAAACCTATAAACGAACGTTCTATAAAATCAGTGATATCGACATTCAATCTATACCAGATTTCTATCTTAGAATATTCACAGAAGAATATTCGTAATCTTAAAATATTCCCCATCAATCATTCGTATAATCTCGATATTTACGATCTCATTGCTGTTCATTTGCTCGTGAATTGAATAAAATTTTCTACGTACGATATAAATCTTGGCAAAAATTCTATAAATCATTATATATATATATATTACAAATTTCAATTTACAGATAGAAAATAAAAACAATTCAAATAATAAAAACTTATTGAACGATATTACGTAAAAAATGCAAAAAAATTGTTAGATTTAATCCAGCATTTAATTAAAATCATTAATATATAATCATTTTTTTAATAATCGATAATTATACATTTTTTTTGTAGATAAAACAATAAATATAATAATTACTATATTTATTAT
>NW_017259538.1:954461-955884 GCF_001594045.1 Atta colombica | reverse complement strand
TATAAATATAATAATAATAAATATAATTATTATTACTAACACTATAGGAGTAATAACTATAAAAATTAAAGAGCTTCCAACCATAATTATTTCATGCAATTATAGCCACAATCAAATACTTTATTTCATTATGTGCTATAACATTAATTATCTTTAAGAAATTATGCTATAAGATTAATTATCTTTAACAAGTATGAAATGACGATTTTTTTCCCAAAAGAAAAACACATTAAATTCGGAAGAATGATAAAAAGAGATTTATTCAAAGTATGCTCCATTGCTAGTTACACATTTTTCTCATCTTTCGGGCAATTTGTGGATACCACGCCAGTAAAAATCTTCCCCTTTTGCCGCGAATCATTCATCGAGCCATTTTTTCACATCTTCGTACGAACCAAAGTGCTGCTCAACAAGTGCGTGACCCATCGATGCAAACAAGTGGTAATCGGAAGGAGCCAAGTCTGATGAGTAAGTCACATGGGGTAGAACTTCCCAGCTGAGTGCTTCCAACGTGTCCCAAATTGGTTTTGCCATATGTGATGGAGCATTATCATGGAGAAAAATGACCTTGTGTTACCTCTTTTGGTATTCTGGTCGTTTTTTAAACAGCGAACGGTTCAAATTGATCAATTGTTATTGATAGCATTTGGTATTAACTGTTTCACCAGACTTCAATAGTTCATAATAGATCACACCCTTCTGGTCCCACCAAACACAGAGCATCGTCTTCCTGCCAAAGCGATTCGGTCTTGCGATCGATGTGGATGGTGCGTCTGGGTCTACCCATGATTTTTTGCGCTTGGGATTCTCAAAAAAATCCACTTTTCATCCCTAGTAACGATACGATGCAAGAATGACTTTCTTCTATATCGTTCGAGCAAAATTTCACATGTGTTTTTGCGCCTCTCCATCTGTCTCTCGTTCAATTCATGTGGCACCCATCTGCCGACTTTCTGAATCTTTTCCATCTTTCGTAGGCGATTGGAAACAGCTTGTTGACTAACGCTCAATTGCTCTGCGAGTTGTTTTTGTGTTTGTGAATCATCTTCATCCAGCAATGCTTGCAATTCCACGTCTTCGTACTTTTTGGGCGGTTTTCCGTGTTCCTTGTCTGCAACATCGAAATCTCCAATTTTGAAACACTGAAACCATTTCGTTCACACGTTTTTTGCGATGGAGCATATTCACCATAAGCTTCTCCATAATCGGTATGATTCCGCAGCAGTTTTCTTCAAATGAAAACAAAACATTAATGCTGTCCGCGAATACTCCTTATTTGGTACAAATTTCATCATATTAAATACAGCAACACAATACTATGCAACACAATTTGATTTCAATCAAATCACTTTGTGCGTTTGACACTTGTTGATGGTACAATAAAATGGGTAATATAATGTTAAATCTTTGTACTTTGCACTGC
>NW_017259538.1:950605-954361 GCF_001594045.1 Atta colombica | reverse complement strand
ATATATATAAATAATAAAAAATTCATTTTAATCTGTAACTAGACTAACTAAATTAAATTAACTGTAACTAAATTACGGTCTCTACTAGCATGATACATATCATAATTGTTAGAGCGTCTCGATGTCTCGACAACACTCACTAATATGTAAATGGCGTGTCCTATATCGAGTTTCGATAGCGGCGCATCCAGACGCCACGCCGTCGTGTATTATGCAGTGCGATGTTATTAATGCGTCTTGCAAACGCAGACGTGCGATGCACTACGTCTATTAAATTCGATCGGATGCTAAATATGTTGATTCTTCGCCGCAGGTGGCTACGAGGTGAGATGACCGCATAGTAATGATTACAAGTTGTTCAGAGGGGAAAAAGGCCAACGACCGATTTTCAATCGACAACCGAATCGTACGCGTGTCAGAACGAGTTCCTGGGAGGGCTAGCTGCTTCTTGTCGATTCGTCGCTCTGGCGAAAAGAAAAAGAAAGTCAAGAAAAAAAGGATTCACATCCCGAGAATCAAAACGCAAGTATTTATCACCGCCGTTAATAATGCCGTGCCAGTCCGGAACATCAGAAGTTACGATTTCGTAGAGAAGAAATATGAACATTCAAATTCTTTTCTCTTTTTTTTTTCATTCAATTAAATAAAACTTAACCCTCCGCTGTGATCATATTTTTATTCCCTCCTTTCAGTCCAAGTTTTTTACTCATTTTAGGCTTTTAAAAAAATGTGGAAAAATCTTGATTACTTTACGACATTCCTATTTAATTACAAAATAGTTCTTTAATAATATTTTAGAAGTGGAAATCATACTTCGTCCTCCTTTAATAAAGTGAAATTTTATTTGTATAAAATTTACTTGTAAAAAAGACTCGATTTGCAGAGAGTTAATTATTTAATGTAATGTTTAAAATTATACACTGATAAAAAAATATAGTCAATTTTAATAAATATTTAGTTCAATATTGCCAACTAAACATTTATTTACAGTAAATAAATATTTATTCAGTAAAAAAAAAATGATTGTTAAGTCAAATTAATATTTCTTGTATCAAATAAATATAGATATATCTTTATATTTAATAAATATTTAGTTGGCAGTACTCAATAAAACATTTATTAAAATTGATTATATTTTTTTCAGTGTATGATTTAATATTAATTATTAATGAAGATGCATTCGTTTCTAGACTTCTCTCTTTAAGAGAATATAATAATAAATAATATCTAATAATATAGAATATAAATGATAATAAATAAATACAATCGTATAGTAGATTTCCTCGTAGATTTCTTATCTTGGTTTGTTTAAAGTTCCAATTATAAGAAGTTAATCATACAGATAGTACACTATCTGTATGATTGTAATAATATGTGATATAACTAAATACAAATTTTAAATCCATAAAATAATTTATAACTGAATAAGTACTATCTATGAAAAAAATATTACATATTCCTAAGATAACCGACAATTTTCACGAAATAACGTAAATTCACGCGGTCGATAATAAAACAGGTTTTTCAGAGACGCTTTTTTCACGCCGACGTGTCGAGAACCCGATCGTCGATTCGTTGCACTCTTGAAAAGAACGGAGTTGCCATTCCCGCATATTTATCACCGTCGTTAATAATGCACAAAAAAATGCCTTATCGCCCACCGCAGCGAATTTTTCGATGGTTGCCTGATAATTTGATGAGAATTAACTTTGTTGCAGAGCATAAAAGCAATCACGAATAAAATTACTTTACGATCTGTCCAAAGGCCTTCAAGACAAGTGTAAAGTTTAAGAAAAATATATTTTTATAAAATGTCGACACAAGAAAAACAATAAATTTTTCCTCTTCAAAATAATTAATTCTTATCATTAATTGAATAAAAAAATTGTCAATCAGAAAGAAATTAATAAAGATAACCGATATATTCCTACATAAATTGCATTCTTAAAATTATTTGCACGACATAAAAATATAAACAAAAACATATATTCAACAAAAATCGAACATATATTCAACAAAACTCATAAAACATAACTCGCGGTATACCAGTTTATCGAATTTTCTCAGCGAGTGTTAATTTCTCATTTCTAATCAATACCTCACAATTCCGAAATTAAATAGCAATACAGCTAAACGCACTGATCGAACTGATCGTAAATTGATATCCACTAGTCTGCTGATGCTGCGAATCTTACAATGTTTCCTAAGTATCAACATACCTCGCAATTACGGACGTAAACTACTGGGAAACGCGAGTGAAATGCAAAAGGCACGAAATTACAGTTCGGTAACAGTAAACATCACGTCGCGCAATTTAAGACTATTAAATGGGAAGAGCTTGTCAAGTGCGAAGTTCGCAATTATTTCCATTATTCTATTAAAGTATTTTACTCTTATAAATTAAAAAATGTATGGATTTTATTTTAGATATAATTAAAAGAAAAAATTTACAATGCAATTATATAAAGCTCTATATTTCAAAATTTATTTTCGTTTTTTTGTCTTTTTCTGTATATCTCTCTCTTATTTTATTTTTATTTTTCTTGTAGAGATTTATCAATTTTTTAAATTCATATAAATACAGATTAAGGAACTAAAATAGAGTTTAAGGAATTAGTAAAGATATTCACAATATTCTGTTTCCAATAAAATGAGAATAAATTAATAATATATCTTCACTTTCTTCTAAAACATAACTGTTTACGAAGGTAGATTGGATCTTTCCCTTCTACTTAGTTTGCACTGTGCGAAAGAAGAGACGAGAAGAGCACGAGGAAAAAGAGGCGGAAGAGGAGGAAGGTAGAAGAGGAAGACGAGGGTGAACGCACTCGCCACACCCTGCCTTAAAGATTGTAAACGATTATTAATGCTCCACTGCGGCTGACCCGTAACCCAACGGTGGGTCTTCTCGCAGTGTCTCGCCTTGTCCCTCTCGCCCCAATCCTATCCCTTCTCCGAATCCTCTCCTTCTTTCTTCCTCGAAATAATCTCGACTGAAATGCCCAGGCGAGATCGCCGCGGATCGCCTCTCGACGGAATCGATCCTTATCCGGCTTTTTTTCTTAATTAGCCCACCAGGCTACCTCTTCGTAAGGGATAAATAACATCGGGGTTACGTCCGGTCACGTTAACTAATTTGCGTAACACGCCGCAGACCCTCGCATCGAAATCTTCGCGCCAGCAAATCATCCGGCTGTTGCGAGCGAGATGAATTATCTGGATGGGGAATGAAGGCGAGGTGTGTGCAGTGAAATATAAGAGCGAGGAATAAGCAATAAAAAATAAACGGGCAATTTTAATAGAAGGAAGTCAGCGTTAGTTTGAACATATTTAAATTTATTTTATTACATAAAGAATATAAAGTATAAAATAGTAAGAATTTGACTAATAATAATATAGGGGTCTTCAATTATTTGAGCTCCAGGTTAGGAGAAAAAATTTACAAATATTCATAATGTTAATTGGATAGAGAGAATTATAGATGAAGGATTGGTATAAATAGATTTTGAAGTAAAAGGGAGGGTGTATAAAATTAAAATTGATATAGTTAGAGTAATAACTCCTCCTAGTTTATATTTAGAAGTTGAACATATTTTTGATACTTACATACGAAAATAATTTTGTTGGTAAACAAACATCAAAATAATTGGTAAACTCAAACATGAGTGATATTGCAAAAAGTTTTGACATTCTACACTGGAAAAATGTATAAATGTTATTTGTTTGAATAATGTAATATTTATACGATACATATTA
>NW_017259538.1:947553-950538 GCF_001594045.1 Atta colombica | reverse complement strand
TTTAATTATTTAAAAAAATTATAGTTAAATAAAATTAATGGTTCCTGTACTAAGTAAATATTTTTACATTTAAATTTATCAAATACTCATTAAAATTTATTACATTTTTTCTATAGAATGCAACCAGCTTCAGCGTCCTACGTGATTATTTTAACAAATTAATAAAATTATTTTCTAGCAAAACTTTCAACAAAACTATATTCTTTCCATACAATATTTCGTACTTTCACAGTCTAAATTTCATTGTGTTTCCATCTCAAGATATTATTACATTTATCGAAAATTTTTTTAACCAAAATAAAATATAATACAGAAAATATTATACAGAATGCTCCTAACCAGAATACTCAGCTGCATATCGTTATGTAGATTCTCAAAACAGAATCTTCGGATTTACAGAAATGCAATATACGTACATATCAACCTAATAACGTACATACAAAGATAACATGAGGCACATATCATGAGTTACATTCCGCAAAATCGCAATCAATGTGCACGCGCCGATAAAATTGCTCGAGATCACGTCGAATCCGTTCATTAGGAGAGCCGTTTGAGCGGCTTGAGGAGAACGCGAACGCTACGATAATTAATAATAAGACAAAATTAATGAACCGAAGAAAGCAGATAGAGAGTGATGATGCTGATACTCTTTTCACGCGAAGATGCTTGTCAACACGATTTCTGCTTCCGAAACATCGTTTCGAAACGTCGGAGCCTCGCTAAAGTATAAATTCAATGTCTTGGCAATACCGCCGCGTTCGGAAGCGCAATATGAGTATAAAGATAATGAAGAACGAATATAAAGATAATGAGGCAGTGTACGCTAAGAAAAGTCGACGAGCAATTATGCAAATCGCGCGTGACACGTGCTACGACGATGGCGGTGCTCATTATCCAATGTTCTTACGGTGAAATACAGCGAGGGAAGAAATGGAATCGGCCGTAGAGGCACTGACCCAATGAGCGTCGGGATGCTTAAAATAGAGGGGCCCTGAGACAATCGGAGGAATAAAACCGGTGGAAACAACGGAACGAAGGATACATCGGTAGTCCTGTTACGTGAGTATTTACGGTTCGATCTTGCCGCTTATCAATCGCGGGGCGTAATTTTAATATCCAACGTTTCTCGTCGAGAAGATGCGACACGATACGCTGTGCCCGTAAAAATGATGCGCGCGGAGGCGGGCTAAGCGCGAGAATTATGCAAATGCGCTCGGCGCAGTATTTCCAGCGCATCGTCGATACTCGATAAAGGCGGGATTTTAAAATGCACTCGAGTATACGCACTCATTTGTCGCAACCTCGTGAAACCGCGCGATAAATTCTGGGTGGCGCCCGTATAAAATGGAACGTTTCGAATGCATAAAGAAGCAAGTATTCAATAAGAGCAGAAATAAACGGGCGGTCCAAGGCACAAATTTACAGTAGTTTCATGGGCTCGCATTCGTTCCGCTCGATCGACAAATCCGTTCGCATGCGAATGTCAAACGATGATCAGTCGAAGAATTCGTTCAAAAAAGGATAATTAAATTTACTACAATTACAATTTTTGTATCATAAACGGAAATAAAAACAATTTTGTCAAAATTTCTAAAAAGCTATAATATAAGATACAGATTTGAAAATAATTCTGTTGGACATCAAAATAATTAGAAATCTCGAGCATGAAGAATTGTCAAATTTTACTATTTTAGTAACCAACTCGTTTTACATACCAAGTCTGGTGAATAAGCTGCATGGGGTAGAACTTCCCAGCTGAGTGCTTCCAACGTGTCCCAAATTGGTTTTGCCGTATGTGATGGAGCATTGTCATAGAGAAAAATGACCTTGTATTGCCTCTTTTGGTATTCTGGTCGTTTTTTAAGCAGCGAACGGTTCAAATCGATCAATTGTTATTGATAGCATTTGGTATTAACTGTTTCGCCAGACTTCAATAGTTCATAATAGATCACACCCTTCTGGTCCCACCAAACACAGAGCATCGTCTTCCTGCCAAAGCGATTCGGTCTTGCGATCGATGTGGATGGTGCGTCTGGGTCTACCCATGATTTTTTGCGCTTGGGATTCTCAAAAAAATCCACTTTTCATCCCTAGTAACGATACGATGCAAGAATGACTTTCTTCTATATCGTTCGAGCAAAATTTCACATGTGTTTTTGCGCCTCTCCATCTGTCTCTCGTTCAATTCATGTGGCACCCATTTGCCGACTTTCTGAATCTTTTCCATCTTTCGTAGGCGATTGGAAACAGCTTGTTGACTAACGCTCAATTGCTCTGCGAGTTGTTTTTGTGTTTGTGAATCATCTTCATCCAGCAATGCTTGCAATTCCACGTCTTCGTACTTTTTGGGCGGTTTTCCGTGTTCCTTGTCTGCAACATCGAAATCTTCAATTTTGAAACGCTGAAACCAACGTTCACACGTTTTTTGCGATGGTTCACCATAAGCTTCTCCAAGTAATCGGTATGATTCCGCAGCAGTTTTCTTCAAATGAAAATAAAAAATTAATGCTGTCCGCGAATACTCCTTATTTGGTACAAATTTCGTCATATTAAACACAGCAACACAATACTATGCAAACACTTTTCAATCAAATCACTTTGCGCGTTTGACACTTGTTGATGGTATAATAAAATGGGTAATATAATGTTAAATCTTTGTACTTCACACTGTATTGGTGCGCCATCTGTTTCTCAAATCGTCATTTCATACTTGTACACTTGGTAGCCTTATTCTTGCTGTTGCTAATTATTTTGAAGTTCAACAAAATTATTTTCAAATCTGTATCTATGGCTAATTAAGTTTTTATATTTCACTGAGAGAAAAATTTTTGATATTTGTAACTATAATTGCATATTACTATAATTATAATTGTTACTGTTATGAGATTAAGAATAATAATTATATGTAGTGTACTATCAATAAATAAATGGCAATCGAAAATCACTATAATTATAGTTACTATTATCATAAAAAAATTATAA
>NW_017259538.1:932392-947453 GCF_001594045.1 Atta colombica | reverse complement strand
AATATATATAATTATAGTTTACAAATATTAAAAAATTTTTATATTTAGTAAAACCGTTCTTTCCGTACACTTTCTCTATAGATTATTTTCTAAGTAATTTTTCAAGATGAAAAATTTTAATATTATTTAACCCTGTATAATAAAAAAACATAAAATTTTATAAAAAAAGTTTTTTTTTATAAATGGATATAATTAATTTCAAGTCGATATCATAACAAGAGCTTAATGTTACAATTTCAAATAATGATTCATAAAATAAGTACGGGTGTTCGAAAAATTTGACAATTTGATTAATAGAAAACGCGACAGTTCTTCACAAAGTTGTCTCTTCAATGTGAGAGCTTAATTGTGAAGGGAGAGACGCATGGTGGCCAATTGATTCCACGTGGCATTGACCGGAGACACAGATGCAACTCCGATTCAGTATTCGGAATGGAAAGAAGCTCAGGAGAGAGTAGCCACGCAGTACAAGCGAGGAAGAGGATCTCAATGAAAAAAGAATGTTAAGAGAAAAGCTAGAAATAGGTGCTGTGACTCACCATGAAAACCATGAACCTTGATTGCACGTTGGCGCTCTCGATGTAAGTCAGCGTTTCCAGCCACCGTGATGATCGCCGGGGTGGTGTCCGCATCCACTTCTGCGTCGCAAACTGTCCTTCGTTGCACTCCACAGCCACGCGAAAAACAGTCAATCACTTCACGATTATACGTACACCGGACTTTACCCTTTTCTTCTCTTTTATTCACCAAATTCGATGTGAATTCGCGGATAGGGAACGTCGTTAGAAATTATTGTCGTTGACAGGAAGAAGTGCCGTAAGCATGTTTATCCGCGAAACGCGATCCTTATTGCTTACGCGAGCCTACGGAAAAAAATGCGGGTTCACGCGTTTACGTTTTCATTCGCTGTATAGTCGCGATTAACTGGCGTATCTCTCTTGCCCGAGAGAATATTATTGACTACTAATTGATCTATCTAAGTAACTTATTAATTGGCTATCGGTGACGGCAAATATAATGGTCGTCCACCGGCATTCGATTGGCATACTGGCATGAATACTGGCCCGTTCGGCTCCGGTCACCTGCAACATACAAATGTGTCATCGTTCGCATTAGAAATTACCGCCTGACAAAACTGGAAAACGTAACTAAGCGGAAATCATAATTCTGGTCGTCTTTGTAGCGGAACGACGTAAATTTAGGACGAGAATCGTGGTACCGAAATAGAAATTACTCGTTCGGAATCGGCGTCGAATTTCGCGAACGTTACGGTTGTTAATTGTATACATTTAATGTTCCTAGAATTAATTAATATTCTACAAGAACAAACTTGATGTACGACCGACAACTTCTGTTTTATCTATATTAATTTCAACAGTTAGCAAACAATCAATTACATCTTAAAAACAATCTTATAATGGCTCAATAATAATAAATAATAAGAAGGGATTACAAACTTTTTATGTATTTCAAATTCTTCAATTCTTTCAAACACACGTTTCGACCTTATTATTATTAGATCATCCTCAGTGTATACATGTAGAAAAACATGTAGAAAACGCAAATTTAACAAAATTAATAAAACGGTTAGATACAATTTCTACAGATTATAGTTACGCAAAGTGTTAGTAGTATTCCTCCATCTTCTGTCGCAATAATGTAATGTTTTCAGTCTTGTAATATTCTCAGTTACATTCTTCCATTATATCGGTCGCAATTAGTCCACAATGATGATAAAATTATTTAAACATTGTTGAATCATTCAATAAAAATGTATCAGCACACATTCCGTTATCAAATCAATATTACATTTAAAAATTATGAAATATAATTATAATAATAATGAAATATAATTATAATTATTTATAATATTATTGATATATAATATGATTTACATATTAATAATATTATTACTGATATGACTACACTGAGAGAAAAGTATTAGGTATTTGTGACAGTAATTAGTAAAATAACTATGTTTAAGAACTCCATTTTTTTTAGTTATTATACTGCTATAATGTTAGTAATAACATATATAATTACATTTAGTGCTATACATCAAAAAATGAATAATTAAAATGACTATTTAAGTTATAATTATTTTTGGAGCTAATTACGAATTTTTTGTAACATTACAGCAATAATAACTATTAAATTGAAGCTTTTAAACAAATTATTTTACCATACAATTATCGCAAAAATCATATAAATATTAAATACTTTTCTCTCAATAATGATTACCTATACTATTAGAATTACAAAACGTCAGAAATTTTACTTGTTTTTCTTATAATACGCAATAATTTCTTTTCATAAAGATACAACTATATTTTTAAAATTTGTAAACTGTCTTTTATGCAACAAACAAGAGAGCTATTTAATACGTCATCTACAATATGTACACGAAGTAAAAGCAAGAGTAAAAAATTGATCAATCACAATCGATTATTCTTCTCACATTCAACTGTGATTTGTCAATTTCTTACTCTTACTTTTTATTCCATTGTATTGTAGACGACGTACAAGAGATATTCAAACCGGCGCACTGCTTTATATGAAGGCGGAAATGTTAACCTCCGTTATTTTGTTTCGAGAATCTAGTATGAGCGATCGTGTCATCAGGAAAAACGTAGCGGACCAGATAATAGAATGGGCAGATGCAACGGCATCATTTTATGGGGCGCGGTCGAGTGTACCAGGCCGGGCCCATGACGCACCCGGTCTTTATTTAAATCATTCAATCCGTCACGGTATAATCGATTAACGCTAATAGCCAAGGAAATAGAGTACACTGTAGCTGGAAGATACTCGCGCCATTTCCATGCCCATCACGATCATCTCCTGAGCGATCAATTGATCGATGAACGATTATAATAGCATCTAGATATATCTAGATATATCTTAGTGAACAGAAATAAAAGAGAAAAATTACATTCACTATCGTCTAGAAATTTTGAAAGAAAATCTATAATAACAAGAGTATTTAAATTTTTTTATATTAATCACTTTAATATCTAGAACTTTCTACTGATTATTTCTAACTAAAAATTTAAAAGTAAAACTTATTAGATTTTTATCTAATATATTAATATTTGTTTATTTGTTATTTAATATATTCTAAACAATCGTTAATATTCAAGAGATAACAAAATATAAGATAAATATATAAAAAATTCTTCAAATTTAAATTTATATATGTATATTATTTTTTTTTAATCGATTTGTGTTATTTCATAAGTATAAATAGAAACTTGAATCAGGTTTCTTAAAATATTTTCAATAGTAAACAGGAAATGATTACCACTGTGTTTACCAAATGTTTTTCCAAAGTTAAAAATTAATTGATTATCAATCAAATAATAAAATGCAAACGCGTTGCAAACGACGTAAATAAAAAACATGTTGCTATTTGTATCTTTGTAATATGCTTTCACAGCGAATTCGTCACATCAACAAAGTATTACAATTGCGACCAACAAATATACTTCGTACTGTGACACGTCGTTGCAAGTTTTATTGAAACTTTATAGTACGTACGACCTCAGCTACATGGTTAAACTTTGAGCATAATTATCGAACGAGACAGTTCTATGACCACTCGACCTCAAACTCTGTACATCACATCAGTACAACGAATCGTAAAAGCAACGCGATGTCTATTTCTAATTAAGTCTTATAACTATAATTAAATTAATGAATAATATAAAAAATAATAATACAAAACTAAAAAAAATAAAATATTAGGTGTGAAAAAAGGAAAAAGTGGTGGCGTTTTTCTCGTTAGATGGCATTAAAAAAACGTCACGAACTTTTTCCCATACCTAATATGTATCCTCGAAGTAATTTGTTATAAATTATTACATTATTAGGTTTTTTAAATGTATGGAAAGAACGATTTTCCTGAATTTGCCTAAAAATTTAGTTATATATAAATACAATTTTGAAAATAATTTTGTAGAATTATTAACATAATTTAATGTAGGACGCTCAAGCTGATTGCTAGAATTGTCAAAACTTTTTACAGCATTATTCATTACACGTCTTATACAATCGTTTTGTTTAACAAAATTATTTTCGGATTTTTGTCTGGCTAAATTTTCAGATACGCTTCGATGAAATTATTCTTTTTATGTAGATATTTACTTCCCCCCTCCCCTCCCCGATCCTGTTGATAAAATTTATCAAAATACAATTATATAAAAAATCTATTACTCTGCAAGTAAGTGTAAGTATTAAAATATATATTTAAAATGATCATTTTGTAGAATATAGCTAATAAGAAATTGTATCAAATTACGAATCGAATTGCGGAAGGAGTTTTCCTCATATTCTCGGATGCATGATCGACATTAATAGGATACAGTACGCGCAAATGATCGGTGTATTTACAGTTTTTCGTCTTATTGGCTGCCACGTGTTTATACGTAGCACAACCGATGAACGTCGGATTTGGAGCAACACGACTATTGATCTATGAATCGATCGCTGTCAGCCTCATCCCGTTTCATCACGGGACAGACTCCTCGACGACGACGCACCAATAAAGCTTACCAAAAGCATCCTACAGCAATCGCCTTATCGATCGTAAATCTAAATCATCGGCGATCATTTAGAATTGCCAAGAACTTGCACGCCATCCTTTTATACAAATTGATTCACAGCTTAAATGAACGATCTTTAATAAAATCTGTATCGAATAAAACATACAAAAAAGTATATTTCGTTTTTTTATGAAAATATATATACTTGTACATATACTACATATACCACATAGTCAAAAAAATTTATGTTAAATTTAACATTTCACGTGTCTCAAATGATGCCCGCTTAAATTATGTGTTAATTTAACGAAATAAATATGTTGGAAAGTAATACAAATGTTATGTAAAAAAATTAAAACAAAAAATATAACTAATTCTTAGAATTTACATTTTAAAATACATTATTTTTATGTTATTTGTTCACTTATTCGTAAATTACTATTTTAACGGGAAATGTTAAATATCAATTTAACATAAAATATTCAAATACACAATGATATTATGTTAAATTAATATGCGGAAATATTAAAAAAAAATCAACATAAAAATTTTAACAAAAGTCGATTGTCAAAATATTTTCTACCGTGTAGATATAGACTAGAATTAACAATGACATATTGCAAAAATGTGTGATATACATACATTATAATAAGATTATATTCCTCCTCGAAGAATTATTTTTCATAGTACAGAAGCTCTACTGTTCTCAAAATTTACTAACCGAATTTTGAATAGTCTTATATAATGCGTGTATTATATACTGACGAGTGAGAGGCAGTACAATGCTTGGAACTTAAGTGAAAGATTACGAAACCTCAGGCTTAATAAATCACGCTCGACTGCCTAGTTTAAACTGGAGTATCTATATATAGAATATTAATATATTTATTGTGTGTTTCTTCTATGCAAATATTAATCAAGAATCAGTTGCATAAACAATTAATATCATGGCAGAAATTTGAAAGTTCCATAAAAATCTCTTCTTTGTAATCACAAGTGGCAATCTCGTAATCGCGTGTTCAGTATGTTATATCTTTTCGCATCAATCGTGACACAACAGAAAAGCATAAAGAATGTATACCATAGAAATAGTAGAAACAGATACAATCGATAAAACAGAAATATACAGAGTGTTCCGTCAGGATCTTAACAACGCGTTTAAAGGGTAATTTCTTGATATTATTTTGAGACAAAAATTTTAATATCAAAGTTAATTAGTTTTTAAATTAGAATTAACGAATCATATATAGCTTAAAATTCGAGCGTTCAGATGTGGTTGGCTTTTGTATCACACTAATCACACGTGCGAATTACTTTAAGCAGAATGATTTTCTAGCTTTATATTTCAAGAACTATTACAGCCTCAACATTTTGGTATTAGGATTTTCTCAAAATAATCTCAGGAATCTAACTTTAAACGTTAATCTTTACAGGACACTTTGTATATAACATACGATATATCAGGTATAACTGCAAGTATCGACATTCTGTCAAAATGAAATATTTCCGATCAAACTCGCACATAAAGATTCAATGAAGAAGACGGAGATGGCTTTTATGTATTCGCGTTGTTTTGCAAGCCGGCGATTCTCTACACCTACGTATAGAGTCGCGCTGGTGCCACCGCACGTTTCTGTTATAGATTTATGAATGGAGCAGCACCGCGCGTAAGCGACGACTAGAAGACTATGTGTAAGAGGCGGCAGCGAAAGTGACCTGCTCTAGCTTGTACCTGCTTGCGGACACACACCGCGGCTCGTGCACGCACACGTACGAGCAGCAGTCAAGCTGACGGGTAGACACAGGCGAGGCAGGCCACAGCACAGACAGGTAAAGAACCGCTCTGGATAATTGCATTGAGTGACAAACCCCACGAAGCGGCGCGGTGGACGCGTGTCGCTGCGGGCGCGAAATACGGCGCCGACGCTGCTGGGCGCCACGAAGGGCGACTTCGACGTTTTCTTCGGCGACATCGAGACGAGAATTTGAAAGGGAGAGACATTTATCGTATCGCGCGAAGAGTCTCCCCTGTATATATGATGGAAATAAAATACGAAAAGGCCGAGGTAAGAGAAAATGTAGTTAGGAGTGAAAACAAAATGGAAAATATGCAGAGGGCAGAAATAAAATTAAAATTACAGCAGTGAGGAAATCAGACATAACTGAAAACGAGTTGTATTGTTTCTTATATGTGAGTAGTAGAAATAGAATGAGATGAGAAAAAATGTATATTTAAGGGTGAGAACGTTTGAATAAAATAGAAATATGCTGAGCGAAAAATAAAATTAAAATTATAGCGGTGAGAAAATCAGATATAATTAAAAGCTAAATTTTTTTTATATGAGATTTAAAATAATGATGAAGTTGGAAAAATAAGACAAATATATTAAATATATTAAATTTTAATTTCTATTATTAATTTAATACATAAAATTATCTTACTTTCTCAGAAAATAAATAATTTCGCCCATAAAGTTAATTGGTAGTTATTAATTAGATAATTAATTAAGAAATATTATTTTAATGTTGGATAGTTTAAATAACACTAAAGAGAGAAACATTCAATCAATCATATATATTGGACATGAGTGCTTAATAGCGCAATAATAAAAGTTTAGCATAACGTGGGTTCATTAAAATGCAGATGGTATCATATCGGAACCATTAGTTATCATCGTCAGTCGTCTTATTTTATTATCATCATTTGTCACAATCAGTAGAAAGTTGTAAGGTGTAAAAATAATCAAACATCAGCATATCTGCGAGAATCAGATAAGTTAACTTTCCCGCGCGACTATGGAGATTAAAATTACTAACATGATCTCATTCGATTTAAATGAGATGGTCGTATACGCCAAGATGGTAATGATAATTAAGTTGAACTTGAAACTTTCAAATCCACGATATAATAATTCGTCTTCACGAAGCAATAATGTTTCAAACAACTTTAATCTGGAATAAAGTATAAAAATATCAAACTTCTTGATCGTCATTTATTTCAAAATAATAGACTCGTACCTATCTATTTTCACCAATGCAGATTAACTTTAATTTCGATTCAATTTACTTTTTATTTTTTCAGTTTTAAGACTTAAAGAAAAATAAAGAATTATTTAAATCAAGATTTTACGAAAACTAAAAAAAATTATCTTTTTAAAATGTTTTTTTAACTTTGAAACTAAAAAGTTACGGAAAAGAAACAAAAGAGAAGAAATATTTGATGTAGTACACTTGATTCGCATGATTTTTTTCAAAATTAAAAAATTTTACATGTACTGAAACATTTTTTCTGCACTTAATGATTATACTCTATTATATGCGCGATATGCTCTCATATGACACAATTATCTATCCTGATAACAAAGAATTTTGTTGCAGCATTAGCCAGATATAGATGCATATGCTTATATGTGTCTCGATGCACCACTGTCACGTCGCCCAGTTATCTGCATGCCAAAGACCGGTTATACAACCGGTGCAAATAATTGCATTATACGGTGGCGCGTAGATAATGATCGACGCGTATCGGGTCGCATCCTACGTGTGAACTCGGACGGGTTTACCATTGCCGGGGCATTACCTTATCTGGCCTTCTGGCCAGTCGCCTTGAAAACCACAGTTGGCAGCACAGATAGCTGCACCAAATGCCAGACATAGACTCGTGCATACTTGCGCATGGTGCACGTACGTCGTGATAATGCATCTTGCAAAATATCGCCACCGATTATCTCATTAATTTATAAGCGAATTTCTGGAATCTGTTCTTGCCCGAACAGATGTCAATAAAGCTGAAAAAACAAATGAAATAAAGTGCATCAGAAAATACTCAATTTTCACAACATCATCCGACTCAGTTCTTTTTATTTTCTTGGAATTGATTTCTTCAGAACGCCTCTTCTTACTGTATGCTGCACTCGTGAACAAGTTAGCAGTATTTTATTCTTTCGCGGTGACGAGTTAATATTTAATTAACGTCGTCTCGAAAACGATGCGAAATAAATTTTGCATCAATTATCGTGGTCAATCCATTATAGACAACTGCGAGATTCTAATTTGTGAGAAATTCTTAATTTCTTCAACGAAGATAAGATTGGCGGAACGTCGGAATTATAAAGTCCACGATTGCTAAATCAAAGTCACTTAAAATTAGAAGCGAAACTCGAAGAGTCGAGTGAATAATGAAGCTCGAGAAGGTAAGAGCTTTGCGAGTTCATTGCACCATCGATCACTGCCGCTTTTTCTTCGACGTTCATTTCTCCGCGGGTAAGTCCGATCGCTCATTTTGTTCACCGATCGTCTAATCCGATTGATCGATCTTCGATCCGCGATGGCACCATTAGTTTCTTCGGTTCGTGACGATGGATCCATCAACACCGCAAATACCATTAGCGCATACCGCGGCTTTTTGCAATTAACCTTACCAATGATTACGAAACCACCAAGCTATCTTGCTAACCTATCGGACCCCGTCTCGATTAATTAATCTAATCACCCTCTATAAGCTAACCCAACTTTCATCTCATCACCGCGTCTAGAAAGCGGCGGAACTGATCGCCAATTATTTTGGCGATCATAATTAACATAATTTTGCCTAATTTTTCATAAAGCCAATTATATTTTCTCTGAAAAGAATGCCATCTCCGATCTTTTCCCAATAAATTAAATAATAAAATTTTATTATTTTGTTAATTCAATATTTTGACAAACAGTCCAAAATATCACACAGTATTGCTTCCACAATAAAAAAGTCTTGTTCAGTATAGTTTCAATTAACTCATTCGAAAACGATGTAGTTTGCAGGTTACTCTAAGAGATACAATCGTTAGACAGTGTCGCAATATAATGGAAATCAACAGAGACAACGCTCGACTATTTAGAATTTTCTCCCGGATTACCTCATGAATTTTGAAATTCTAGTTATGCGTGAGATAACACCGGAACGAGCGCAAATATTACACGGGCGAACATCTAAGCATTAATAAAATCCTCCTGCAGCAGGCATTGACATTAATTTGAAACTCGTCCGGCCAAGATCTTATCGGTTTATTTCGAAAGCGAATCGTGTCCGTGCATACAGAACGCGGGCGTATGCATATGTCGACATGCATATGCATATAGACGTTTATATAAACGATCAAGTGATGTCGCCATCTTCCTACTTGCGCTCTAGATCTATTGTTTTGTGAGAGATAAAATAATAAAACAATTAGCATTGTCAAAGATATAATACCATCCAAGATATTAATTTGAACTGACAAATTGAGTTTAGAACAATATCGCGTTATCTATTAATAATACATTATCGACTATGCTATTTTTATTTCGATATATTTCGTAAGTATTTACGAAAAGGATAAATTTGCTTCAAATATAAATAAAAATTAGACTAGATACATATAACACACAGATATCTGAAATTGAATCATCAAAATTATACTCAATTATACTCAAGCATGACGGTTGTTGTTAAAGAATCAAATTTAAACCAACTTCTTAAGTTAAATAATACAGTTTGTTATTTTTAATTTCCATGTATCATATTATATTAATCCAAAATAATTGTAATTAAAAAACAATCGTGTGGATGATCACAAAAATGGGTTGATTAGATATGATTGTTTTTTACTAAATTCCCAAATAAACAACATCTGTATTAATGTATGTACATCTCATTATGATCATTATGATATTTCACGAAGTTATACTCTCTTGTAGATTACGTATTTTCAAAGAGTAGAATGGATAATTCCTTAATTTTTTTGTGTGGTGTATATGATAAAAATAATATTATTGTAATACATGTTGTAGAATAATATCAAATAATACTTTCTATTTAATTCTCTATTTTAATATGATGTACTTTTCAATTATTCTAAAAAATTAGGTACACAATATTTAGTTTTATAATTGCAACTCACAAAGTCAATTGCTAAGTTAAATTTTACTTTGACTTAAAATTTTTATTTTGATTGATATTTAAGACGAGTCAAATTTGATGTATTTTTTAAGTTAAATGTTCAACTCTATTGTTTTAGTCATAAATCATTTATTATTGTCTATTGTTTTAATTAAATTAACATCAAATAAGTACACGAAGTGGCGACCTATAGAAATAATTTAAAATGATTCAAATTTGACATTACAAATTTAACAGAGTAATAATGCTGCAAAAAATGCAATCAGCTTGAATGTCCAACATAAGAGTGATCCATAATTATTTTCAGTTCTGTATCTATAAATTAAATTTTTTTATAGATACTTCAGCAAAACCATTCATTTCGTACGCAATCGTATCAAACACACAAATATCAATGACGTAAAGGATAAAAATGAAAAATAATTCAAGACTCCCGTAAGGAAGTAACATTGTTTAGCGGTGATTTCTCGTTATCGCAACGAGTGTTTCCGGGACCATGCGTACACGAGCTACAAGAAATAGCTTCACTGCAGCAAGTAAAATGCGTGTCACATAACGACACATACTGATACGAATTAAGTCGCAATACACCGCACGCGCATATATGCACATCGTTGGTGCAGAAGAAACTCTTGTTCTAGGTCGCGTTAATGTAAACCGCGACAGTTGTACGTGTACCTCATACCTGGGCCCCGTGTGTGATATCAGATTTTATCGTCCCACGTGAAAGAATGAAAATTAACGAGCCGATTTAGGTCCTGGATTGCGACACGTCGCACTGAGAAAACGTCCGCCAATGCGAAAGCGAACACGCTTTGCTCTCTCGAGACACGTGCTGCGTGCACCGTGCGTACCTTACATGTTTGTATTTGTCTCGCAACATGATAACTCGAGACCGCGGTCAGATTTAAAAAATGAAGTATTTCCGTATTTGTGAGATTCTAATTTTAATTTAGTCTCTAAATCTGAATCAGTGAATAATCACTGATATTATCAGTGCCAAGTATGCCACTGATAATCAGTGAATTAAATGTGAGATCCCTAACCTAGCTAATCTTTATTGTGTGATCTAATTAACCTTGTTTTAGCTTAAATTCAATGAATATGATATTGGAAGATTGAAATTAACATGCAAATATCAATATTTTTTATAATATTCAAACATTCTTCCTTTCTTAATTGAACTTCACTGATTATCAGTGCAAATCACTGGATAATTAATGATTATACACTGATACTAATGATTATACACTTCAGATTTAGAGAGTAGACAAGTTAAGATAATTTTATAAATAAGAAACTATTTCGTACACTGAGAAAAACTTGTTAACTTGACCAAATGCGTTTAATTTGTAATTAAATATATGTAAGTTATGTCAACATGAATTTGTTTGACTTTACAAATATTTGCTTGACCCGTAATCGCATTTAGTTGCTAGAATTAATATTTTTTTGAAATAGCAACTTTCTTTCTCAGTATACAATTTTTCCTAACTGATCAATTAATATTATTCAATCACAAAATATACAGTTCAATTATTTCGATCGTTTTCCATAGGTACAATGCTGCAATTTATCTTAATTAAGTGTGTTAAAATTTAAATCCAGCTGAATCCACGAAATGAGGAAGCTAAAATGACACATTATGATTCAGATGCTTATGATTCAGACCAATTTTCAAATAACATGTTTACTATTTCAAATAATAATTTTAAAACCTATACCTTTCCCTAGATAAAAGTCTCTATTAAACATTTCCGAGATAAATCAAGGCTATTTTCTCTCGAGTGAATCACAATTAAATCGAAAGGAAAGCTTCTTGATATTTCTTATACAAAAAAAATAGATTCCTAACAGCTTTCTATTAAGTATAAAGGAACATCTCATTAGATCAAATCCAGAAATTTTTGTGCCAAATGACATCATTTATACGACGACAGATGATTCGTGTGACTGCAACAAACGCAACTTTCATAATGTTTTTATCGGATTTTCGATCATCGATTACTACCTGCTGCCAGTGCGGTCATGGCAAACGCTAGACAAATGTTCGTTTAATTTTATCGCCCAGCCAGTGACGTTTTTACTGCACCACACTGCCGCTTAGGATCTATGGACTAGCTCGAACTAAGCGAATTCCTGTGGCAACTCCCGATCCCGAGGTCCTTGTACAGCTTGTAAAATTGTACATTGATACCCTTGTGCGCGTATTTATTTATTTATATAACGCGGGATAACAAGATTCCACACCTCATAAATCGAGCCCTTATCGTTCGAAATTTTCGATAATCAACAGGAATATATTAAATCACGTCGTGCTATTACGCAAAAGTCAACTGTTACGCTCGTAATGTTTGTAGCAATTCTACTAATTTTTCTTAAGCTATCGTTTTCGTGATCGTAAAAAGAATCGTTTTTAGAACTAAGAAATATTACATAAAGACTTTACAAAAAAAAGAAAGCTGTTAAAAAGAAATCAAAGAGACTTTTTAGGAACAAGAAAAAGAAGATGTCAAAACTGAAGAAATAATACTATCTTATTAAAAGTTAATTCTATATATAATACGATAAACGTTCAACAAAATTATTCAAAGATAAAATATAACCGATGCAGTTCTTTAAAAAAAACTGTAATTTTCTGTTAAATATAGTATGTAATTATAGATATTTCTGAGAATTCGAAATGAACGCGCGACTATCTGTGTAAACTATCTAATAAGATTATAATATAACATGACGGCGTGTGTCTCAATTTAAATAATCTCTATATTTCTATGCGAAGGACAACATCTTTATAATGATTTTAACGTTTCCAACTCCGTTCGCTAAAATTTAATATGCTTTCCACTTGAATGCGGTTGTTACGATTATAGGCGGCAAAGTACACATTGCATGTTTTGCTATGCAAGTTCGAAACAATAATTCTAAGGAACAATTCCAAATTCCAGTATTTAAGAACACGATAATAACGAATAAGATACGGTGCTTCATATGTCTCTATAGTGCTACTAGATTATTTCTTGACAATTTCGCCACGAACGATCTGTGCGTTTCCATGTACTGCTATCATAGTATTATGCATAAGTTCGTAAATGTTGCAAATTAGGGAGAAAATAAAGATGTGAATCTAATCCTCGAGAATACACAATTTACTATCTTACACTTTATTTAAAAAATTCGACAAGTAGTAATTTTAAGATAATTAATATCAAGAAAAGAAATTTAATATACAAATATCTTAACATAAAGCTATGTTAAAAATATATTCTTTTTATTGATATTATTTTATGAGTCAATAATTTTTTAGTCAAATTGAAAAATACAATAATTTTTTTCTTTTCTAAAAAACTTAATTTTCTTAGTTGTGTCTTTTAGTTAGTGTTTTTTAAGTAAAGAGCGATATTATCTAGAACGATATTCTATTTTCAATAATAAAACAAAAAGATACATCTGTAAAATAATCTGTTCCTTGCTCTACTTTTCTTAACCCATCTTTACTTCATTAGTGTCAGATATTAATTCTAGAGCAAAGTAATAAACGCGCGCGAACTTTCGAAGTAATTCGAGAAAAGCGTATACACTCGAGGATTAATTTGCCAGTATTCAGAAACTTATAGACGGTAGTGTATCACGATCATTCCCGCGCTCTCAAGTACTACGCTACCGTTTGCCCCGAGATCGACAGCTTATCGCGCCGTCTAATTCTCTCCCTCAAAAGTCCGGCGAGAGAGAGAAAGGCGATAATGAAAAGAATGGCAGTGTAACCGGTGCCACGGTGTTGCTTGCTTAGAACGGTAATCATTACACACACACACACACACACACACACACACACACACACACACACACATATATATATATATTACACATAACACATGCGAATCTCGCAGTCTTTTACTGCTCGCACTAAAATTAACATTTGCATGCATTCGTTGCACTGGCGCGGTAATGAGGGACACAGTCCGAGTTATTACACGATGACGTGTAAATAGCGGACGGTATACAATGCCGGCGGAGAGAGGCTCGTGTCGGTTTTATCCCTTTCAACGAGGGAGGGACACGTATATCGCGACAGCGACGACGGTGACCAGGTATGTAGAAGGGCAGCCGCAATTCGCAACGAGTTGTACGTATTAACGCGCGGTTAGGCGTACAAGCTATTGTATCGCGGTGAGCGATATGAATCGCAGAAAAATTGCGTTAACAAAAGATTCGGCGTAAACAAGCACAAGCGCAGCTTCTGTCCGGCGAGGGAAAAATCGCGAGGACAAAGGAATGTGCAGCGATATCGCGTACGACAGATAACGACGGACGGAGGCTTGATATGTCTTATTAGTCAGTGGAATTAATCGTCGGGACTTATAGTGACCGGTGACGACGTTGTTTTTTCACGGCTTCCATCATCCTTTGTCTCATTGTATGACCGTAAGTAAGGCGACAGTCTCCACTTTTGTACACGTGCAATCTTTATCGCGACATTAATCGCAGATAAGAGAAATGTTTTGATCTCATCATTGTGTATAGCATTTATATATTATATATATATTATATATGCTATATATATTATATATTATATATTATATATTATATATTATATATTATT
>NW_017259538.1:895756-931943 GCF_001594045.1 Atta colombica | reverse complement strand
ATATAATTTATTAGTATTTGAGAACATCGTGAATATGAATGTAATCACAATTTTCTGAAAAGGGAGTAAGTAGAAACTAAACGAATATTGAATGGAATAAACGTTAAGTACAGTTTATTATATAGTATTTTTTTTAAATATACGTTTAATTGATATAACGCATTTTTTATTGCGGATTTTCAATGAAATTGTCATTTTCAAATTTTCGAAAAAAATAGTTCGAAAAAAAAAAGTTATTAAAAAAAAACTCATCTATTTAGTAAGGCAAAGATTTAACAGACACCCTACTTTGTGTAGGGATCAGTCTAATCTTTTCGGTATTATTTTTAGTATACTATTTTAGTATATTATTTTTAGTATTATTTTTAGTACATTCATTTATCTAGTAAGGCAAGATTGAATACATAAAATGCATTTACTTGTAGCCACAGAACATGCACATGTAATCCCAGCATGCGATGTGCACATTTGCTAGCAAAAATGTTTATTTAAATTGACACTTTTTTTCTTGTGCATATTTTTATTACATCAAGTCTAAAAGTATGCACTCTAAAAAATAGCGGTGTCTAAATAATTCTAAAAAATACTCTAAAAATAGCGATGTGTACATATTTCTTACTATGTTGATATTAATATTAACATCAATACGATGTAGATTTAATTTAAATATCATGGGTTTTAAATTAGAGTGGTTAATTATTATAGTAAAAGTTTAAATTTCATTGCTTGTGAATGCATTTACTTATCAAATTGTAGTATATGTATACATTGACTAGTAAGTGTATACACTATAAGTATACACAAATTAATATTTTAATTGTGATATATACACTGAGAAAAATATCCAAGCTTTTTCCGATCATAATGATCCTTTTAAAAAGTAACAAATGATTATTTCCGATTATTTTGATCACACGGACAAAAAATCTGATCACATTTAATCGGAAATAAATTCATGCATCGGAATGTCCGATGAGAAATATCCGTCCGTTACCTTTTGAACGGATTATTCGATCACATATCCAATCAAGTACCTGTATGCATATATTTTTGAATGGCTAATGTTAACAGATCAAATTATACACAGTTGAATAAACAAGCATTGATCATTTAACATGTGAATTTTTTTTACAAGGAAAAGATTTACTTATTTATAAGATATGGATTACTTCCTCAACTTTCAAAGTGTCAAGCACTGTTTTTATATCCTAAGAAATTTCGTCGTTACACACTGAGAAAAAATATAGTCAATTTTAATAAATATTTAGTTCAATACTGCCTAACTAAACATTTACTTACAATAAGTAAATACTTGTTCAATAAAAAAAATGTTGATTGTTAAATCAAATTAACATTTCTTGTATCAAATAAATATATCTTTATATTTAATAAACATTGACAGTATTCAACTAAATATTTATTAATATTGACTATATTTTTTTTCAGTGCACACTTCTGTTCGATACAATAATATTGCAGTTTATGCAGCGAAGAATAAGAACGAATGTAATATCAAATGAAACATATTTATGATAAAAATCAAATATTCATAGATATTCGCGTTGGAGACACGTGTTCGCTTGACCTTAACATAAAAGTAATGCCATCAGCTTAGAAAGACTATGGAAACAGTCGCTGACCAACTATTCTGTGATTGGCCAGCGTCTTTCAATTGATCAGATAAAATACTCTTTTTATTCGTTCAAGCCTAATGATCGATCAAATTATAGGTTTATCCGATGAAATTTTAATGGATAGCATATGACGGTTCATAATCCGTTCACATGTAATCGGAAATTACATTTCGATCGGATAATCCTGAATCCGATCGAAATTGATCAGAGAAAGACATTAGAACAGTTATTTCCGATCAAAAGCACTGGACATTTTTCTCAGTGTACATATAATAATATAATTTATTTTTAATAAAATAATAAATGCTTATATGTGTTATATTATATATTTTTAATAAATGTACAATCATTGTTATTACATAAAACGTAGAAATTGTAGTGAAGATCGACCCGACCGAGTCGATTATCTAGAATAGTTATACGAGGAAGTGCATTGTCATTAAATGAACGCGAAGCTAATATCGAAAGAAAGCGAATGCAATTTTTAACATAGGTGTACCCGTAAGCCTGCCACTTGGAGGGTGACTAGGATGACACAGGGACATGATATTGAACGGTAGCCGTCAGCGTGCGATCCTATTAGCCCGCATTGTATGCTAATGAGCGCTTGTCGCCTGTGATCCGTGCTTATATCGCGTTATATCGTCGACAGCGGTTCTCAGCGAATCACACTTTTCCGTCACGCGGAGATAATTATTTATCGCCTTATCGCGGTCTCGTCACATGTACCATCATTTCTTCGATACCAAGACGATCTCAAACTTAAGAACGACACTTTTGTCAACGTTTTAATGCGACGAGACGCAATTAATCGAAGTCAATTAAAGGCGCGGTTTTATTGCGCTTCGCGCGATATTATTTGTTCTCGTGGCTGCCAGGAATGAGAACTGTTGCTAAGTGATTACGGTCGGATTACGGCCGATTTAACGCCCTAATACGTTTCGTCGACGGGTAAAAAAAAAAGTTCCGGTAGGAGAAACCCGCGTTCAAAGGGTAAAATTACTCTCTTTCTCTGTCGCGGCTTTACTGAAAAGTTCAGTCGGCAAACGCGAAAAGCAAAGGGACGCGAGAACGATGAAAAAGGGTCTCTCGTCATCGGCTGATAAACAATTTACGGTCTAGTCTAATCTCTCTTCGACCCTTTGCTGCACGCGATTTGAGTTTAAAGCGATGTAAATAGTCGCTGTCTTTCATGACACTAAACTTTTCCGCGATATTATAATGATATTATAATGATGAACAAGAGGGAAACGACAGTTTTTCAAAACTTTGAGAAAGAGACAGAGAGAGAGAGAGCAGAAAATTAAAAAATTAAACGCGCAGTTTAAATAACTAAAAGATATATTTAAAATATATACTAAAAATAATTTCTTTTAAATAAAATAATTAAAATTATTGAATTTAAAAATCATTTAATAGAATTTAGAAATAGAATTAGAAATAGAATTTAGAAATCTCATAATTCACTAATCAAGGAATCAAATATTACGGATATTATGACTCACTATTACAATAATCCAGCAGTCCTATTTTAGTTATTGTTACATACACAATGTGTGACACATGCAATTTTGAACAACTCTAAAACATAGTTGGAACATTATATACGACCGATGAGGGCAAATTGTGGTTTAATGGGCACGTAAATTTTTTATGCGCCATTAAAATGATCATGAAAATGACCACACGCACGTACACACATATATATCCGTGTCTTTCGTGGAGATTGATGGGAGAGGAAGCTTCTTAGGAAACGCAGAATAAAAGTTTAGCGCAATGAATTTTTCTGCGGACAACTGAAACGAGTGTAATTAACATTACAACTGTTGTTGGTGGTTATCCGATTGTGAGCCGGGGCTCATCTCACAACTGCCGGTTGGTCATTCGACTCGAGTGACGCACGCGTGAGCAACACACACGCGTACACCACCGGCTTACATAAGCGCGTACCATGACGCTCGGGCGATACGCTCTATGCAAAGACTGAATTAGATATGAACAATTAACCGAGTGAAAGTACAGTAACGTAAATCAACATTAGATATATATCTGGAACGTTCAATCCAGATCGGGGAGGGAGAGGAGGAGAGCGAGTAATTACCGTCCATAATGTTCAGCATTCTCTTAATTCAAGGTACAATCTCATTATGTCAACTTCATGCAAACCTGCTCGCAGCATTTTTCGTCCACATCTTTCGCACGATTGCTCAAATAAAAGATTTGCGTTTATGCCCGTGATGTATTTTCTTTTCGTTTCATTCTTAATGACCTTAATATGTTCTGCAAAGCTTATTATTCCACACAACAGTTTTGCTAAAATGTCTAAAAATTTAATTAGACATAAATACTAATCTAAAAATTATTTTGTCAAACCATCAAAATAATTATGTAGAATGCTTAAACATTCATGGTAGGGCTGTAAAAATATTAACAACCATTTTAGCAACTAATTTAAATGTCCTGCATAATTATTTCGATGGTCTAAACAAAATTATTTTCAGATTTGTACATAGCTAATACTTCTATTATAAATCCGTTTTTTCTGTATATTTTGCAACGATAATTTTTTAAACTATATTATTTGGTACCTTGTTTTAAATACGTATAAGACTGTTTCTTACATAATATTTGACATTTTCGTTTGATCTATCATTCTGTGATATTCTTTCGACGAATGTATGGAAAAAATAATTTCACTGAAGTATATCTAAAAATTTAGTCAAATACAAAATCTGAAAATACTTTTGTTAAAGAATCAAAATAAAGCAAGCCACTCAAGCTGATTGTTAAAATATCGAAATTTTTTGCAGCCAGTATTGTTCGTCATACTTGAGTTTCTTACATAATTATATTCATAAACCAATTATTTTCAGATCTAATTCAAATTTGTCAATATTTCAGCAACATTGTTCTTTCTGTGTAAAAAATCAAGTTAAAGAAATTTTTAAGTGAGTTTCCTACATAATTATTTTGTTGATAAAATTATTTTCTATACCCAGCTAAATTTTTTAATATTTCAACAAAGAATCGTTTTTCATAAAAATATTAAAAAATGCTCAAGTTAAAAAATGTTTAAGAGAATTTCCTACATTATTATTTTATTAATCCAACAAAATTACTTTCAGATTTATATTTAGCTATATTTTTAATATTTCAACAAAATCATTCTTTCTGTGTGCGAAGAAGTGTTCAAGTTAAAGAAATTTTTTAATCAAATAAATATAAACACACATAACGTGTGTGTTTATTGGAATGATGTTTTTAGATGTTAAACGAGATACCGTCAACACTTAAATGCACTGATTGGTGTGCCGAATCTTGACACGACGAATGAATTAAATGATTATATATACATATATTTCTTGCATCATTAACTAGATTACGTCCAACAGAAACACAGAGATCGCAATGACGGTATCGTAATGTGTACATCGAGAAATCCCATCTCGAGAACGGGATCAAGGATCAGGGTCTAGGCGTCGTCGACGTGGCCGGCGGCCGAGATACGAGCCGCACGGCGCGTCGACATAATTATGCTACGCGCCGTCAGGTAGATGAAGCCGATACGGATGCGGAGGCCGTTTAAGCGCCTCCAAGAGCATAAATAATCCTATTAAACGTGTCACTGCTTGTGTCAACAATCTGACAAGCAGCCTATCTCAGTCGTTGTGCTGCCGGTTGTAGGAACACGCGCGCACCGATTACATGTAACGCAGATACGCGCGTTTAACACGTGGGTCGGAGCGTGCGAGTCGTACAAGTCAATGTCAGGAAGTCACGGAAGTGATCTCATCGGCGACGGGAGTGCGACAGGAGCGCGCGACGGCATTATGCAATGTTCATTATTCTGCTCGCTCATGGGTGGGCGCGCGCTTATTAACTCACTCGCTCGTAAAAAGCCGCGGTAAAGTGCATGCGTGAAGAACACGAGGAAATGAAGAAAGAGAGAAAGAGAACAAGACAGGGAGAGAGAAAGAGAGAGAGAGAGATCTCCGATCAGAGAATCCTCTCCTTCTCTGATGGTATTTTGAATGCTACGGAATGGTACGGTCGATCTTCTCGCTCGCGGAATTGAAGAACGTCCGTTTACAGTTAAGAGCCGCGGCTCGCCACCTGTTTATCCGTTCGGCTGTTCCGCAAACCACTCCATGGCTTTATCGACTCGATGTGCGGGTAAATAAAGAGTACGCGACGTGGAACACGGCGCGCGCGACTCGAGTGTCGTCGAGGAGGGCCGAACTACGTGTATAAAGTGTCACTGAGTGAGTGATTTTTAATTTCGCTTAAAAATTATTTGTATTATATTTGCAGTCAATGTTTTCTCAACGGGAACACCGGAATCGATATCCTTCGAGTTATCGACAAATAAAAATATACATACGTAAAGGATTATAAATTGATCTCATAGATGAAAGACAAAATATTGTCGTTTGACTTCACAACGACGAATTTCATTTTAATAGAATTTTTTGAAACACGGTTGTCCAAATATTTAACTGTGCTGAAAATTAATGAGCTATTAATTTTCCATGTTGTTTATCTTAAAGGACATCACTTGATGTCTTTTTATTTAAGACTGCGTAAATAATGTGATATGATTTAAATAAGTTTTAGCTTCTTGCACTGGAAAAAGAATCTGGTTGTTAATTAGAATTCTGATTGAAGATAAACGAATCAAAATTTGTTGATTAAATCTATTATAATTCTAAATAATCAGAATGCTGACTAATACGATTAGAACCTTCTAGTTCATCCATTTTCCATTCAACCAGAAATTTTTCTCTTTCAGTGTGTTTATTTTTTGAAAATTGCACAGAAATAACGATTTTGTTAAAGTGTCTAAAAATTTAATTAGCTACAAATCTAAAAATAATTTTGTTGAATTATCGAAATAATTATGTAAAACACATAATGAGCAATTATCAAAAAAAACTTTGACATTCTAGCAATAATCTTGAATAGCTTTATAATTATTTTGTTGGAAAAGTGTTATTAATTGAAATTCTGGTCTACCAAAATCTATTCAACCAGAAAGATTGAAATCAAACACTTATAATAAAATCAAACATTTTAAATAAGGTAACCAGCAATTCAATTATACTATAATTAGAATTTGAATTTATGCGAACAGAATTTGTTTTATTAATATAATCAGAGTGTTTTTCTCAGTATGATTTAACAAAATTATTTTTAAATCTATATCTAATTAAATTTTTAGAATAAAATTACTTTAGCAAAATCTCCGTTTTTTTCGTGCACATAGAAATTTAAACTATAAATCTAGTAGGCATATTACATGCGCAGTGAAAATATTTGAAGAATTGACAGATTTGATTGATAAAGAGATTTTCTCCAAAGTGATACATCGCTGTTAAATATTAGATAAGCCATTGCCTATAATTAAGAGCTACACAAACGGTTTACAGGCAATTTCTCGCATGTTTTTAATCCAATGGAAAAAAATGTACGTCCACATAAAAACTAACCGGAAAGATCATGGCAAATAGGTTAAAAATTATGCTCGTGCTGCTTGATAGCCCAAACTGTTAACGAAAACGGTGTTAACGGTTTTTCCTTGCTCGCGCTTCATTCATTTATATAAATAACGTAGCTGAATTAATCAAATATAATTCAATTCTGATGCCATTTATGATTTGAATTTCGAAATTCATAAAATCGGGTGGCTGAATTAAATTTTTGAAAATTCTCTTTTAGTTGTAACATTGTGTTAAAAATCTAATTCTCTTACAAAAGAAAAAAGAATACGAAATATATAACATTCATTTAAAAATAATAGCTCCTCTCTCTCTCTCTCTCTCTCTCTCTCTCTCTCTCTCTTTCTCTCTCTCTTCGCCAAGTCTGAAACTTTAAGTTGAAATATAGGTTGCACCTATTCAATGCGATGCGAAAATAACATATAAATGTTCTCAAAATCCAATTTATCCTCTCGTAACCTATAGCCAGATTTAGAAAAGACCAAAGGTCTCAAAGGTTCACATCTAACGGGTCAAGTTTCTTACACGAGGCCAAAACCTCGATCGTTAAAGACCGATGATGTCGGTCACTATAAATTTAATTAAGATCACAACCTAAAGAAGAAATTTAAGGCTGCCTGTTCGCGAAGAGTTAACGATAGGAAAACGAACAAAAAAAGATAATCGTATGCACCGGAGAGAACTAAGAAGATGCGCTATCTCGATAAGATATGAGAATGATACGCGCCGTCAACACGCCTATCGCCAATCAAAGAGAGAGAGAGAGAGAGAGAGAGAGAGAGAGAGAGAGAGAGAGAGAGAGAGAATGAGAAAGAAAGAGGAAAGAGACTGAAACTATTCTTTGGTGCCGCGAGACTCTCACGTTAGGCGCGATTAACAGTACTTCACGTAGGCTATAACTTTCCAGACACGCTTCGACACGAGGCTTTGTCGCCGGTGCCCCGGTGGCGAACCCTTCTCGTAAACCTGACAATTACACCCGAAGCCTGCATGTACCCGACCGCCGAGAGTCACAAATGAAATAACTACGGAGCGGCTAATAACGTCCCGTCGCCCCCTCCCCGTTTCCCGTCGACTGCGAGGAAACGTTACTCTGCCGGGTTGCATCGCCGCGAGTAAACTGAATTAAGAACGTGCGACCGCAAATTAAGACGCGCTCCACGCATGCACGCGCATATACATGGGCATGCGGAGGCTCCGCGTTGTTGCACGGACCACCCCTGCGATACCTAAACATTTATCTTCGTCAGTGACAAGACCAGAATTCTTGGGTCACATAAAAATGCTGTTTTCATTATTTCAATCATATCTGATGATAATTAAATTTTAACATTGTTTCTCTAAAAAACATCATGATAACAGCTGATGATGCATGAAATTGAATAATTCTATTACCATGATTAGCTGTTATTCATTATTTACTATAATGTTATTATTATTTATTAATATTTAAATTAATTTTTACGAATAAAATGCTACTTTTTCATCTAACTGTAGCCATTTTATAAATAGATGATATGTTAACGCGATGTTTCACGTATTCAGAAACAACCAACAAATGATAGAAATCATTGCAATTATATAATAATTGCATAATAACAATTTTATTACCGTTATTTACCATTACTTATTATTTACTATAATTTTGTGGTGATTACAATTTTAATTTTCAAGAATAAAACGTTATGTACTTTGTCATCTTCTTAGCTATTCAATGAATAAAATAGTACTTTCACGTATATTCAGATGCAACAAATGATAAAAAAATTAGTATTTCTATCATAACATTATCCGTTCCATCTTCCGTTTAAATAAATATAAAGCAGCGAATATAAAAGAATAACAGTTACATCCTCCGTAAAATATTTTATGACTTCTGATTCTCAAGCTTTTAAATACATCTTTTTACGAGGTTTTTAATATTTGCTTCTATCGCGATAAACTCGCGTCGAAAACTACGCCTGCATGATCATCACATTCTTATCACTGACTCGTTCCGACAAATTAATATACGCACTAATACGAACATGCGCAATCATGTATTTTCACTTCAAAGAGAATTTCTACTCTTTCCTAATAAAGAGATAGTAGGCTTGCATCGCGAATCTCGATGCACGCGAGATTAGGACTGACTTTCAATCAGACCTATCGATCATCGGAAATTTATCTATTACCGAAAGATTCTTAAGCGTACAGTCAGCTTTCAGTCAAAAAGAAAAATTGATTGTCATAACAAAATACTTACTTTCGTGATGAAAGAGTGCCTACATCAGTTCACTCATCGTCATCATTCATCGCACGCTTGCACTATGCAAGTAACGTTTAGCTTATTATCGATTACACTATTCTGAGAAAAAAGTTAATTTGACTAAATTACTTCGTCTTTATTTTTTTCATTGGACTATATATATTCAGAAAGTATATAAATTAAATATATTATACTTGAATAAATATATACATACTTTCTTCAATAAAAAGAATAAAGACAAATTAAATGAATGTAGTCAAGTTAATAACTTTTTTCAGTGTTTAATGTGCAACATATGTTGATTATTATCACTTTAACATTAAAACCGTCAATATATCTCGCTAAAACTGTCGAAAGTGCCAATTTGATAATTTCTTATTCTGTATATGTAAAGCTAGCGTCTCAGTTGATGGAAACTCATTAAATATTGAGAGTTCTGAGTTTATTTTCAATAGTTCTATATAGGATAAACAAATAGTTCCGGCTATTAAAGCCGAGAAACCCAAAATTCAAAATGAGACACCAGGTTCACACAGGGTCAACTTCGTCTAAAATCGTTTCAGCCATATTTTCTTATAGAATTTGAAAAGGTACATAGTTTTACAAAGAGTTCTGACGCCTAACATTGTTATTTTGATTTTTAAACAATTTTTTTTCCTAAAATATGATCTTTACAGAAGATGAGACGCTGTCTAATTTCAAAGAGTTTTGTTAGTTTTATAAAACTATTGAAAATAAACTCAGAACTCTCAATATTTAATGAGTTTCCACCAACTGAGACGCTAGCTTCACACACATTCTTATTCTTATTGGTTAATGAAGAGTTATTTTAATATTATTTGTATCGTTATTTGTTGAATTATTTGTACCGTTAGATTTATTTGTATTATTTGTATTATATTCACATATTTCAACATTCTGTCTAATAAGAAATTTAATACACAAAAAATACAGAAAAAATTGTAATAATTGGCAAAATCAAAATAGCACTATCAATGATTTTAATGTTAAATACTCGTTTTTATTGAGTTTAATGTAACTTCCATTTTCTCTCATTGCTCCATTCCTCTCTTTTACATCAGAAAAAGAGCCTAATTGTATTAATTAGAATTCTGGTTGAAAAGAAATAAAGAATTTTCTGATTGAATTTGTTATAATTCTAATTGAAATAACCAGAATTTTATTGATATCAGAATCTTCTGCTGCAAATTCATTAACCCTTCGTTGACACTCCTTTTTTTATCGTTTTTTGACATACTGAGTGGCTCATACCCAGAGCAATGTTTAAACAACTGACATTTTCATTTAAAAAATCCAATCAATATGAAAACAATTATGGATCAATTTCCAGATTTGTAGAATACATTCAAATAGTTTTTGATTGAGATTTCATTACAGTTTTTGTGAAAAAAATTCTTGTTGAGTTCAATGAATAGAGAAAAAACGACTAAAATCTTTGAAAAAATTGTAACTTTTTAAAAATTTAATATTAAAAATTTAATATTAAAAATAAAAAATTTAATATTAGAAGTTAAAAATTTACAGAATTGTTCAGATATGATACTTTAAAAAAAGATTAGATCAAGTAAATTAGTTATGGCTAAAGAGTATTTAATTTGCATATTGAATGTAGACTATTTTGGGAATTGAAAAAATAAAGATTTTTTTATAAACATTGTATTTTTGTTCTACAAAATAAAACAAAATTGAGTTTCAGAGAATTAAAATAATTTTGTGGATGATTCACCCACATATAAATATATCAACGTAAATATGTCAACGAAGGATTAAACATTAAAGATTTCGCTGATTATTCATTATCAAATCTATCCACCAATGTGAATTTTCTTGTTACACCAATAGCTACGAATTCTCGTATCTGAAGTCAAGCAGAGGTTCACCTACCTCAACTAAAGTCAAGCAGAGATTCACCTACCTCACGTTTAATATTCATAACTCGTAACGGACGAGCACGACGTAATCGTGAGTATGTAAGAAATGAACGTTCGTTCCCGGAGGAGGTTGTCCGAAGCGCAAAACTTGGCGACGGTGACGACGACGAAGACGACGAGTCGTTCCTAAGTTGCATTCCTACATGACGGACGAACGGGGGAGGACGAAGGGTAGATAGAGGTGAAGATCGATAGAGGTTCGTCGACTCCGCGACTGACTGACAGCTCGTACTTGATGCCGATGGGTTTAGTTCATAACTTTCTCGGACAGTACGGAAGCCCGAAGCCGCGGTAGCATCAAAAACTCGGATTTGCATAATCGTAAACAGTCGGACGTCAATAAATCCAAGATGCGAGATAAAACGGTGCTTTCCGAAACATTAGCAACTACCTTGATACGCATAGGTTTCTCTTATTTGGATTTGTCATTAAATGAATCAACAAAGAATAAAAAAATGTTTTGTCAGAATTTTACATTATCCTGAGTATCAACAGTAAAAAAACTCAAATTACAAATTCGCTCAAAATAAAATCTTCAAAATTGACTGAAGAATAATAATGAATTTTTCATGAATAAAATGATAGACATGAGTGTATGTTATCAGAATTTTATATTTCTAAATGTCACAATATTTAAGCTTGGATTAAAATTCTCTTAAAATAAAATTCTCAAAATTAATTAACGAATGATAGATTTTTCATTAAATAAATTGATACAAAGAACAAATATATTTTAGCAAAATTTTACATCAGCCTGAATATCATAATATTTATAAACTTGCATTAAAATTCTTAGAGTAAAATGCTCAAAATTGGTCGATGATTAATTATAATTTTAATGTAACTAATTGTAATTTTAATGTAAATTTAAATTTATACACTATATACATGCTGTTTACATTCTGAGATATAAATAACAAAAAATTATTTTGTTGTTCTCATAACCTATAGTCCATTATCTCGATATTTATGAAATAATTAGGTTCGAATTTGAATTTTACAAGATAATATTAGAGGAAGTTGAAAGTAGCATTGGCGCCAATTTAGTTCATTGTATTATATCAAATATATCAGTAACATCAGGATACATGTATACACCGAGAAAAAAATTAATTAACTTGACTAAATAAGTTTAGTTTTGATCTTTATATTTTTTTTGTTCAAATATATTATATTTGATTTAAATGCATACATTTTTCAACGAAATAAAGACAAAGTAAACTATTGGGTTGTCCGGAAAGTTCGTGCTGATCAACCTATATAATTTAATATAAATGTATACTAAAATTTAAATCTTCTGCTTTTCAATTATCCTTCAAAATCGGCACGAACTTTCTGGACAACCCAATAATTAAGCTACTAATCAATGCTTCTTTTTACCAATATAAGTTAACTTCAAGTTTTCAGTTTAACTTATTCTTCATTTTTTTTCTAATTCTTAGATTGGAATAAGACAGATCCGAAAAACTTTTGCAGTCAAGCAATATACTTGAAAAATTTATCGTATTGCAAGTGTAATATTCGCCTTGCATGCACGATACTAGAAATCATTCCGATTCGAAGAAAAAATTAATCCCGAAACACATTAAGAAACACAATAAGTCTTAAAAAATCAATCATGGATCAATTCTAAAGAGAATCATAAGGCTCGTAACTTGTTCTCGTAAGATTTGTATGAACTGGAATTCTTATAACTATAAAGTTGTTGCATATGTACTTTTTTAATAACCATAAGAATTACAAAAAATCGTAGATATTTATGAATAATCGTACGTTTTACGAATTACAGCTCCAATTATAAGTTCGTATAATGGGCTTTCTACAAGTTGTAAGAAATTGATCAATCAATTATAGTCGATCATTCTTCTTATATTCGATTGTGGTCAATTTCTTACGGCTTGAGACTTAAAGTTTAGTAATGACTTATTATAGAAAGCCCACAAGTCTTACGTACATTCTTATAATAAGTCGTTACTTAAGTTAAATCTTAAGCCGTAAAAAATTGATTAGTCACAGTCGAATATGAGAAGAATAATCGACTATATAATTGATCAATTTCTTAAGTCTTAAGACTTAAAGCTTAAGTAATGGCTTATTGTAGAAAGCCCACTATGAAAACAAATTACAAGCCTCATGATTCTGCTTAGAAGTGAATCAATAGTTAATTATTCTTCTTATATTTGACTATGATTGGCGAATATCTTATGGTACTAGCTTAAAGCTTATTATCATTGTATTTCGAGCGCCTATCACTTATTATGTTTAGGGACTAACAAAAAAAATCATATTTCAACAATTCAGCCATTTGATTTGATTAGTCAATTCTCCGTCTAAGATCTCGGAACGATTTCAAACATAATAGACACAAGGCTTTAGAAGTAGAAAGGGATGAAAAGAGCATTCTACAATGAGTTGCAAATACCCCGTCAATAGTAATTGTTGATGCTTCTGGTTGGCTGTCGCGAAACATTGACAACTGGCAACGGGATGTTTGCAACTCGTTGTAGAATGTCCTTAAATTGAATCAAAACTAAGGGCTTTCCAACAATTCACCTACACAAGTAACTCTGTAACACAGTATATAATTTCACGCTTTTCACTATGATACAAGTCGACACAATCGTGTACAGTTAAAATGCTGTGTTCAACTGTATCGTCGCTTTATATCACTTCACGAGAGAGAATACCAAATTTTTATATTTCATTATCATTTATTTTTTATTACTAAGAGTGATACTCCGATAAGAAGTTCCAAGATTACATTTAGATATATTCGGACAGGTGTACTTTTTCTTTATTTCACTCTGGAATAAAAAAGCTAATTGTAAGCAAAGTTTCAGCTACAAATCGACAATGTATATTACTGTGTCACACCAATCTATGACCGTGTTTCGTTGTCGGAAAAAGAAACTTAAAAGTAAAACTAACATTGAAACGGTCAAGTTAAGAACTTTTTTCGTCATTCGTTCACGTCAGCAACGACAGTAATAATTTCTACGACCGAGAAACGTCCGCCATTTTGCTTCTATTTCACGAATGGGCCGTAGACATGCAGGTAAATTTTGAGGCTTCCCTTAGTAACACACTTTCTTTAGTCGACTGCGCCAATAATATTCTGTCTTTGTTACTCATGGAATGCAAAAAAAGATAGAACAACATTTGTGTCGACTTATGGAAAGCACTCTTTATATAAGTCTGTCTTTTGTGGTTGAACTTGTGTGTACTTTTGAAGCCTACGTGAGATGTATTATGTTTGATATTCAAAATAGCAAGGAAGAATTCTTAATTCTAGAATTCTTAATAATAGAATTCTTAATAAGAAAAATCAATTATATAGTCAACTATTCTTCTCACATTTGACTATGATTGGTCGATTTCTTCCTGTTTATGACTTAAAGCTTTCGTAATAGTTTATTGTAAAAACTCTCTTAAATATACATACAAATCGACTATGAATATCAGTTCTAATGCACTCAAATACAGGAATAAAAAAACAGATCTTTTATTATTGCTTACCAAATCTTCCTTGCGTTCTACGGAGATGCTCCCGGAGACCGTTTTGCACCTCGCACCTTCCTCGCTTAATCCGAGCAGGGCGCCTATCACAGAATTTCCACTTTTTCGCAATCGTTCGACACACGTACTCCCGTCGGGCGACGATCGCTCAATGATTAACTACAGTTCGAGTTTTTTCTCTTTTCAAAAGTTCGCGGCGAGGCACAATGAACACGATTGTCACAGACAGACAGAAGTCAGATTCCGCTCGCGGAGTCCGAATTCCGGCGACACGTTCAACGTCCGAATTTTCGCCGAAAATTTTCCCTTATCCGATTCCTCTTCGTGGGATTGCAAGATCAACGCGATCAAACCGACGACCGTTCGAAACTGCCGGACTGTCGCGAAACTTACGAAACGGCCGAGATCACGCGACGTGCACGACTTTACGATGTACTGACGAGCCGTTTGAAAATTTTCAAATTACTTACACTGATATTTTCATGGCCGACAGGTGGCGCTTAAACAAACCCGTGACACGCGCTCGCGCGTTTTGTTTTGAAATGCGGGTGTAATAGCGAGAGATGATTTCGCGCGCGCGAAAGAAAAACAGAAAGAAAAAAAATTATCCACACGTTCGGCGCACTGTATTGAACGGGGACGGTCACATTACTCCCATGCGGCACGTTGGTCGCCGTCGGTGATGATGTTCAGCTGCTGAAGCTGCTTTTAGCCATATAAATCTTCTGGAGTTGTATAAAACAATAAAAGAAGGCCGGCGAATTGCGCGTGATCGTATGAACTCTCGGGATTTCGCAACGGGCATAATCCTATGGCGCGACGTCGTTTCACTTCGTCTCGTCGAAGACGTCTCTATCTATATTTCGGAGGCGTCCTTCACTCCGTTCGTCTGGTTTACGTGTTCACGTCGACGCGGTTCGACAGCAGTCGACAGCAGTAGCACCTGCAGCACTGACTGACCCGGATCATCTCATCGCAGGCGACTCAAAGTCGACGTCGACACGCCGACGGCGTTTGCAGTGTTTGCACGTCGGTTCCGCACGCGGTCTGCTGGTCGCGGATTGCCGGCGCGACGGCATGGCGCGCGGCGTTTCCGCGTTTCTGTGCCGACGACGATAAGACACCACGACCACCCGAGGAAACGTCCTCTGACCGTCGTCGGCGCACCCGTACTGGCCCGTACCGTAGAATCCGCGTTACGACGGAAACGCGCGGAGAGACGGAGCACGCACGGAGAACGGAGAAGAGGAGGGAAAGAAGGAGACACGACTGGTGAGCGACGCGACGAGCGACGATGTGCGACGATGTGCGACGACGTGCGACGATGACGCGCGAACGGAGAGAGACGACGAGGCGCGGACGTGGCCGCTGGTGGCCGACTGCCTGCGACTCCCGCCGACGGATAAACGAACAACGGACGGACGGATGGACGTCTCACGTCCCTGCCGCCACGCCGGGTGGGCGGATGAGGGTGCGCTCCGAACGATCAGCTGATCGCCACGCGCGGCTATAAAGCTGCTATGGTAACTCGACGTCAGCCGTCAGCGGCTGGCTCCGATTCCTCCAACTCCTCCACCGGTCGGGCTGGGGCTGCACACGCGGCGATTCATTTCGTTGTGACTCGCACGTTAATCGTTATCTTGTGCGATGCCGTGCGACGGCTGCTGTGTGACTATGACTTCTTCCGCTGTGTACTTATATCGCGCGCACGTGCGAGCGACGACGATCTCGCGTGCGTGAATGCGTGCGTGAGCGGGCACGCGCGCGTCAATGACGGCGCGCGCAAGTACAAGCGATATCTCTCTTTCTCTCTCTCTCTCTTTCTCTCTTTCACGCAGCTGGATTTCTTTTCTTTTTCTTTCTCCTTAAAAGCGTCGATTCGCGCGGCAGGAGACACGTGCGAGAAGAGAGTAAAAGAAGGCACGAGGCAGGTTCAGAAAGAAAAAGAAAGAGAGAGAAAAGAGAGAGAGAGAAAGAAAGAGAGAACGACACAGAGAAGGAAAAAAAAGAGGAAAGAGAGAGTGTCGTCGTAGAGCGACCTAAGCACCTAAGCGCGACTCGTCACACGGCTTGAACGGCGAGCGACGGCCGTGCGTGACAGGAAGGAAAATCACGAGGCGAGCGTGGTGGTGGTGGCGCGAGCGACAACGTACGCCATCCGCTCGTGTCGGCAGCCGGGCGTGCACTGCCTTCCCGAGTCGTCGGTTGGTTCTCCATCCTCGACTCCAACTCCGGCTGGTTGGCTCGCTCGCTCGCTCGCTCGCTCGCTCGCGCGCGACCGGAGTCGCCGCTCGTTCGTATCGCGTGCGCCGCGACGATGACGAGCGACGCGCGACGGACCGGCTCTCTCGATGGGGTACCGCAGGGGTACTGCGGTTGGATAGGTAATCGATTAGGAGATATCGATTGGAATCAAAGTATTTTTTGGGAACATATTATGTGGGAAAGGATCGGACTCTTGATCTTTTCGTTGGAACCGACTGTACCTAACGTCTCGATCGGCACTGACCTAGGTCAATTTAACATTTTACTTTCCTGCTTAATATATAAAGACAGTCTGTGCGGCAGGCATATTATTATATTATTGTTTTTGGAATAGACATAGATTGTAAGATAAATATTTCATTTATACATATATTTATTTATGTTTCTTAAATTAAGAGTTCTTCGTTCTTCTAATAACTTATATTTATTTACGTGAGTGTGACCAGGATTTTGTATAGGAGGGAAAGTAAATTAGAGTGGTGAACTTCTAAACTGGGAGAGGGGGAGAAGATGATAGTCGAGTAATTATATATAGATTATTAAATTTTTTTTATTATTTTTTATTATTTTTAATTAGTTGCTAGCACACAAGTAAAAAAAATCACATGTATTTAATTTATTAATTTATTTCATTTTTCTCTTTAAATTGTAAACTGATTTGAACTGAAAAAAACTTAAATTTTTATAACTTTAGTTGGCTTGGATTTAAAAAAAAATCTTTATATAACTTTCGTCTCCAATTCTTTCTTCTTTTCCAAAATTAATTTCTTATGAATTCTCATAATTTCTCTTGACTCATGTTGATTTATATACACATTTTATATCTTTATGTATAATATTTTTTTAAATTTGAATGTAATTGACGGTAATAACAATAATTAACATTGATTGCATAGCAATATAATAATTCAATAAAATATAAAATGATTATAATTATAGTAATAACAATTGAAATATAAAATACTATATAATAAACATTCTAATATAAGACTAACAGTTGAAATGAAATCTAGTGCAATTTAAACGAACATAACAAATTTAAAAAATATAAGAGAATAATAAGGTTTTCAAAGAAAATCAAAATTTCGATTATCATTTATCATAATAAAAAAGAATATATCGCTCATTCGTTACAATAACAATATAATTAAAAAATTAACAATTTTTTAATTGCTTGCAAAAAACGGATAAAGAAAAAGAATATACTCTCTAAGAACGTACTTTTATTTCACTATATAATCAATTATTACAAAATTACATTTTAAAATTATAGAATATTAAATTATAGAATATTTATAATTTAAAATATTCAAACTTATTTTCTGGAAAATTTTGTTTTTTATTTATGTTGTAACAAATGAGCGATATATATATTCTTATATAATTTGTTATGTTCCCTTGAATTCAAAAGTTTACGTTACTGTTGATTTTACTGACAATTTAAAATTTTTAGACTTTGTATCAAACCGTTGAGGGCTTTCGCAAATGCTTTGTTTCGACTACAGTGAATTCAAAAACACACAGTGAATAATAGTATTTATCTAAAAGTGGAAATTACCGAAAATGATTTGTCGAGCATTTAAAAACTTTGTCGATGATATAAAAGTGAATATACAGAGATTAGGTAAATAAAAAGTTATAAAAATCTAACCTTTTTACAAAACAATAAAAATAAAAACCATAAATTTTCTGATATTTTATTATCATTAACAAGATTATGAATGAAATAGGACAGATCATTTAGATGATCTCTAAACGTCTTTGGTTATCTAACATCAAAATATATTACGAAAAGCATTATATTTGCTCAACAAGAATTAGACGCATTGCGGCATCTTTACGAGAGCATTATGATTTAGTTATATTCTGACGTCTGTTCCATAAAAGTTTTCGCAATGATTGTGATTTTATCGACTTGTAGGAAGTCTAAACTTTCCAATTGAAATCGTTTTGAATATTTGAATCGCATTAACGTATTTCGTTAACGATTTACAGAGCTTATAAACGATGCAATAAAGTGACCATGTATTCATAACGTGACACTTTCTTCTTCATTCAAATTACATAATATAACTCACTATATCAAAATTGAAGCGAAAAAATAATTCATAAAGCCACATGTTATTTACGTATCATATAAATAGAAAAAAAACACACCGACTACCGAACTACGGAAAAGTTAATGTCAGCCACAATCTAACCGAGTCTCTGTTTCCGGTTACACTGTTGGAAAATTGAACATAAATATTTTGTAAAATCAAAGAATAATTAAAGTTGGGCTCTTGAAATAAAAATTTAACAATAAATGAAAACATATTTTGTAAATATTAATACAAATGTAAAATATTAATACAAAAAGTATAATACTAACACAATTTGTAAGCAAATTATGAAAGCATATTTCTTCAGTAAAATTAACATTTATAATATATCAATTAGTACATTTTATTCATTTATGATTTTATTCATTTATTTATTTTGAATTTATATTTAAATAATATTTTTTATGTTTTAAAGTTCATTATTTTTTATTTGTTTGTTCAGTCAAGAAAGTTGTATTATTTTAAAAAATATTGAAAAAACAGTTTAATACAAAATATTAAAATAATCCAATCAATTATATTAAATTAATATTCGGATATATTAAAAATTCAATTTAAAAATTATAACTAGAACCGATTTAAATATAAATATTTTTTATTCTAATAAAAAGGGTGATTTGTTTAATTATAATTCGTTAATGTAAATGAGAATCATTTATGTGATATATACCGTATGTATGATATTCTTATACGGACGATGCAAATGCAACATTGAACGAAGAGATGAGAATCTTATGATGAATAGAAAGAAGAAACTGCCGATGAATGGCCGCTGTCCGCGTATGTGGGTGTCGCTATTCGAGTATTTCTAAGCGAGATCAAGCTTTTTCTTTTGTATGTTTTGTGTGTGTGTGTGTGTGTGTGTGTGTGTGTATGTGCGCGCGAGAGAGAGAGAGGGAGAGAGGGAGAGGGAGAGGGGGGAGAGAAAGGGAGAGGGAGGGGAGGGGAGAGAGAGAGAGAGAGAGAGAGAGAGAGAGAGAGAGAGAGAGAGAGAGAATGTGTATGTGACCGAAAATAGACAAATCAATGGCCACGCCTTTGGAAACCAGGCGCCACGCCAGACGTTGCCAGCCGAAGACAAAGACACCTACGTGCGAATTGTATCTCCCTCCCGATCCGAAAAATCCTGTAAGAAACTATCTTCGATAATTGCCGTTCCAAGAAACTCGAAGTATGACCGATTCACCATACCGTTCCTCTTATGCTTTCTCGCTTGAGGTATGTATGTATTGTTAGTCATCGAGCGGCCTGAATTCTTTCCTGCTTGCTTACATAGAGATGCATTAGACAATCCTCTCGGCATTACACCTTGCTTCGCAATGTTATTAAATCATCATTACAAATATAAATAAAAGGGCTCAAGGGAATAGACGCTTTTCAAAGTGCATAAATTGTTCAAAGAATTCTCTCAATATAAAAGTTAAATTTATTGAAAAGACGGCAGAACAATAAAAATTTAAATGATAATAAACTTTTATCTGATAATAAGTATCATTTCATTATAATTTCTTTTCGTATTATTCAAAAGAAATAAATTTGTTTGACTAAAACTGAAAGATTGAGTAGAACCTGTCAGTAAACCAAACACTTGCTTAGAAAGATTTAATAAATAAAATACATAAAAAATAATACAGAGATTGTTTAGAAATTCTTAATTTTTATCCATTTATTATTATCCATAAATTAATATAATCATTACTTAAATGCAGATTATGTCAAACAAAACAAACCTCATTCTTTGTGTAATTTCGATAATATTCTATATAAAATTTTCCAAATCGTTTACAGATTTTTCTCAAAAACATAATTAAAATTAATACAAATCATGAAGAACATGATGAAAAGATCTAGAAGGGCATCAAAATTCATCGAATTATGCTTCGATAATTCAATTTTCATACATTGAATAAAATTTTTTTATTATCTATGAATATATCAATATATATATCAATGAAACATATATTGTAGAATACATTTTGGTAAAATCAAACAAAATTTCTGTTGTAATAATTAGACTTGATATTTTACATCTGAAGCTATTTATAATAAACTTAACTAAACTTAAAGAAATTTGGTTAATATATTTTTTATTGAATCCATAAAATTTCATTGAAAAAGAAATCTATACTGTTAAAAATAACATGTTAATTTTAAAAACATATACATAGTGGATTTTCTGAGATATTCAAACATGTTAAAATTAACATTTTATTTTTAACAGTGTAGTTGTATTAACTGAAATTCTGATTAAAAAATGAACGCATCAGAATTTTTTAAATTTATTATAGTTGAAACAAGGTTGAATTTAGTTGAGATAATCAGGATTGTGACTAAAAATATGATCAGAATCTTCCGATTCATATATTTTCAACCAGAATTTTTCTCAGTGTTCTAATTTATTTATTAGATGTTCTTTTTACTAAAAAGTTGATATTGATTTAACTAAATAAATTTAGTATTATTATTAAAAAATTCTAGTATTATACATTTAACAGAAAAGAATCGTTCTAATCATTTCTAAAAGAATTTTGATTTGCTCATTTTTTCAACGATATATATATTGGTTGAATCTACTAGATTTTCAATTTATACAAACAGATTTTTCTTCCAGTGTATAAATTGCGTCTGAGAATTCGAAATGTTGGTGAATTGAAATCCTAATGCTGCTACAACGTTCGCTTCTCATAAGAACCCTGCAGCGTAGTGTCGATTTATTAGATGCGTGAGAATGTCTATAAACCAAGGGTTGTCGTGCAAAGTGCAGTATTATACGCGAGAGAGGATCGCCCGAAGTGATTCACATTATTCGCATGTGCGATCGTGACACACCGACTCGGTGGTGAACCGAATATAACAGGTAAGTGAACGAATTTTTGTACCATTGACGTGAATTCTGCCTTGTTGTTTGCGCGTGATGAGACAGGAGCGTGTTGAGATCGGCGCTGAAATTACGGTAAACGTGCGACTCGCGTAACGTGCCAACGTTAAACAGCTCGATAACGATTCGTGAGAATATTAAGAGGTTCTTCTCTCTATGCGTGCACTCGTGATTTCCTGTGATCGAACGTGGGATTCTCTTCGAGCATCAGATCGACACACGCTTCTAGTTTTACATCTTCGCTGATTACATCTTATCAAATACAGGTTATAAATAAATATCATAGAAACAATTACAATTTGAAATAGACCGATGAGAAATCTAATTAAATAAAAGAAATTCTGTTTTCTCTTGTTTAATTAAAACAGGTCTAGTGCTTAAATATTTCTATGCAAATTTATAAAAAAACAAATTATTTGCAGGTTTAAAATTCTCATTAACATTAGATTATTAATATTCTTATAAAAATGCTGTTATCAAGTGCAGTATCAAAAATTAATAAATTTCTTGTCAATAATTTATACAATAAAAAAGCTGCCTAAAATAACATAACAATAACGAACTGTTGGGAATTATAGAACCGGGGCATTAATTAAATCTAATTGAAAGTATTCAATTTCAATGATTTTTTTCTTCTTTTACTAAAATTCTGCTACAATGATTACGCAAAATCACCTGATATAATTAAGACTAATTCAGTAATAATTAAGACTAATTCAGTAGCAGTAATAATTAAGACTAATTCAGTAGAGTCTTTCAATTCCAAATTTAAGAGCGTAACTGTCAGAAAGCTAAATGATGAAGCTATAGAATAAAAAAGAATTAGCCTAAGACAGTAGTGAAGAGTGAGAAAGTGAACTTTGATAAGAGTTACCTATATTTCTTATGTTAAGGCTCAAAAAGATTCACTTGAACATAATTAATTGAACATAAACAAAGAGAAATGTAGTGTACAAGATAGATTGTAAAAATTGCAATGCATTCTACGTCCTAGGATAGACTGGAAGAAAGTTGAATACTAGGATTAAGGAACACCTAATAATTAACAAAAAAACTGGAAATCTGTCAGTTTCGGAACACAGATTACAATTTGAATATGAATTTGATTTTGATAACACCAAAATATTAGATAATGAAAGATATTTGGGGAAAAGATTAGTGTCGGAAATGTTTAATATCAAGCTCAATACAAGAGAATGATAATACACAAAATGACATTGAATTTTTGCATCATAGTTACTTAAGCATTCTTAATAAGTTCTGAAATCACATTACTTTTTATTAATAAGGTTTTTATGAAAGAATAGATTATGTTGACTTCAATTTTAATTTCTTGACAAATTAATTGGTGATTTGTCAAAAACACAGTACATCATTATAATTTTTTAATTTATGACTTTTGAATATGTATATAATATAGATTACCATATTTCTGACTATCTTTATAATGTATATTCATGACTCAAGTGTCTTAAATGTTTATTTTATTTTATGACTTTCCTTCACACTCAATATAATTTCAATACTCATTTTTGATCGAATGTTGTTTGATATTGAAGTCCATAATGTTATCAAATGATTTTTTTAAATTTACGTTCTGACACATTATTATAATGTCTTACAGTGTGGAGTCAAGCAGTGTGGAGTGCAGTAGATAAGTCTTATCAAGATTCACTTTCCTCTTCACTACTATCTTGCGCTAATTCTTTTTTATCATATAGCGATCATTTAGCTATACAACTTTCTAATAGTTACGCTCTTGGAAAAATTTGGAATTGAGAAATTCTACTTCTTGCACTCTTCGATTTATTACATCGCATAATTTACCAATAACATTATGCAATTATTTCACCGCTGAAGATGGCTCGAACTAAGCTGAAACATTCGATTGATATTTTATGTAAGAATTGAAATATACTATTATATAAATATAAAAGATATAAAACTTCTGCGCATCAACTTCTGCGCTATTATCTGAATTGCCCGGAAATTTCTGATTTATGATTGTTTTATTATCTGGAGAGCTCATTTTTTATTTATTAATTTGTTAAAAATTAAATTAAATTAAATCGTTTAACTGTCTCAAAATTCGTCTCGGTCTACTCTACTATAGTACTGATTTGTGCCTTTGTCTAAAATATATTTCTACTTAATTTTTTTTTTAATTTGATAAGTGTAAAAATAAAATAGAAATAGTATATAACCTAATATTAATATGATTAATATGTAATATGGATTAACAGTTGCATATACAAAATTACAAGCGTTCAGTTGATTCAAGAACAATTTAAAAAATAAATATACTGTTTATAAAATATATGTATATATGTATATATATATTATAAAGAAATGTATATCATGGAAGTTTTTTCAAAGAATGTAGCTTGAAAAGTAAGTTACTGTTGCCATCTATCTTTCGTGAAAAATAAATAATGTATAATTTGTATGTTATCCAACATTGCTTACAATCGATATAGCTTGTTGGTAATTAATCCGCGGCAGATACCTATATCGTATAATATATATTATAATACTTAAATGATTTGTAACAATTAATATATTACTATTTTAAAAAATTTACGTGTTCACATATGACTTTTAATTCTATTCTGTTGCATCAATCGGTGAATTATAAAAATTCTTTTCAAATGACATCTCCTAGATGTCTTTCATACTTTTTGGAAAATTTCTTCCTTCCGAGCACATACAGCTATTTACATTATCAACTGTAATATATTTATTAATAAGAGAACAATATGTTCAAAATGCTGGCATAAGATGTCCTAGAGATGTCACCAAAATATCTTTCAATCATCATATGTTAAAAATATTATGCTTCAAGACCTCTGTAAGATGTTTTATGTTCCTTTTGTGGACAAGTAAGTTATCTAGGGAGTTATTATGTAATACATATCACTTATCGATAAATATATTACAGTCGATAATGTAAATCTCTCCATAATGTAATGGAGATAATGTAAATCTCCATTTTAAAAGAATATTAAAAAACATATGTACATAATGTACACACGTGTATCTAATATGATCTAAATGCTATTTTCTTAAAATTAAATTAATTTATCTATATAAATATTTGAAAATGTTTCGTATTTTGTTGATAAATATAAATGTTTTCGATCTGACTATCAATCTTCATTTTGAATTTAGCAAAGGACTTAGAAAAAAAATCACAAAATTTAGATAAGCTATAGATTTCGATTATTTTATTTAACAATTAATAATAATATTCAATTGTATATAAATCAACAAATATATACTTTTTAAAGCCAATAATATATATTATACATGAGAGCGATAAATCTTTCATTCGAGTTAACCTACAGCTAAATTACATTTAAATAAAAAGCATATTTATCAGAGATTCAGGAAATTTCCTCTGGAAATTTGCATGTTATACGTATAATTGTACGTCATACATAATATAGAACATATATTGTATAATAACTTCTAGGAAACTTCCTCGCGTACACTTTTATTCAAATGTCTAATATATTAAACAAATTTGAATAATTTAAATTTTTCTCATTTATATTATTGTCAATACACGATTGAATACATTATGTTATGTTAAATGCAAAATCAACATGTTTCGTATATTTATAAAATGTTTGAATAAATATTTTCTTTAATAATGTTTAATAATGTTTTTAATATTGTTTTTCTATTTATAATTTATATTGAAAAATTCTCTTAACAAACATTTAACATAAATATTCAATTAAATATGAAAGAAAGAAAGAAAGAGAAGAATAAATCTAATACATTACATAACATTTTGTAAAATGGAAAAAATTAACTTTAAATTTAAAGTGATAGGAAAACAATGGATTAATCTTCGTTTGGTGAAAATATAGATCTATTGTTGCAATAAACTCTCCAATACATTTTTCTGTATAATATCGTAATGAGCTGTTGTATTAAGTTGACGAAGTTGCATTACGAGAGTCTTTCCATAATGTGTGTAATTCATTGGATATAGATCATCTCAATCTTGGCACGTTACAAATCTTGCATAAGAATTTTCGCTATTATGACGGATGGTCCTAGTAATCCTAAAGGGATTACTAGCAAATGCTAATGCTATTCCAGATAGTACGCCTACATTAGGTTTTTTTTAGTTAGGTAGAGGAAATGAAGAAATATATCAATATTAATATCATCGAATGCATAATATAGCTATTTTAGATTTCCATAATTCATTAAAATGCAATGTGATGTTATGTCGAATAATGTACTAATAATTACGATACGTCATGATTATTTACCAAGTCAATATCATCATGATTATATTAAATGCCGGATATGATGTCAAAAAGTGAACTCTATAAAAAATAACTGTAATATAGTGTACTAATGGAATTGCGTATGAATTTGATCTTTGACATAACGAATATTACTTGCCTTGTATAAAAATGCTTAACACAAGCTACTAGCTGAAATATTTAAATCAAAAATACTTTTCATATTTTTAATATTTTTAATATTTTTCATTTTATTTGAATTTTTCTTCTTTCAATAGAATAATCATTTCTAAAAATATGTTCCGTTACTTTTGTTACAGATATCAACGATAATCATGGCTAAACTAAAAAGGTACAATACAATAGCCTAATACAATAGCTTATTACATTATATTATACAAAAAAAATACAATTGGAGGATTTACTGCAACAATGGATCAACAATGGATATATTTTCACCAAATGTAGATTAGTCCACTATTTTCCTATCATTTTAATTTTAAAGTTAATTTTTTCCATGTTATAAAATATGTATTAACCCATTATTGCAATAAATCCTTCAATGATAAATATATCAAAGACTTCACATTTGCAAACATATTTTTTTACGTTATTATACACATACTGTAAGGTCTTATTAAATATGCAAGTTATATAAGAATTATTCCAGAGAATCAAAAGATTTTTGAACTAGACGTTTGTACTTTTCCAAAAGACATCTTTTAAACATCTTTCAAATATTTTCGAATGTCAGAAAATTATTCAAGTTTTGGAGCATAATAATTTCCATTATTATGCTCCAAATTTTATTTATATATCGAATGCATAACATAGTCAAACTGAATATAATATGTAACTTATAAAATTATTGTCAATTAATTTGACGTTCTAATTTAATATTATTAATATTTTGTATTATATTATAATGTTCTACAACTACACAATTATACGAAGCTGTCCGGACACGCGTTGACACGAGAAAGAATACGAAGCAATAGTTAAAATTATTTGATAAACCGGTATATGAATGATATCCATTTTACGATATATGAATGACTTAACATATACTTTCAATAATGATCTATTATCTGTCACAATTATAGACCGTTGCTAAAAATATATATTATTATAAGTACGACATCATTCACCGATTTATTAGATAATTCCAACTTCTGCTTCGTATACTTCATCTTGTCAACACATTTCGTATTAGTAATTTTTATTTTTATTTTTATTATTTTTTAGACAAATGTTTAAAGTAAATTTTAAGAATGTTCGTAAGACGTCATAAGAACAATGTTTGTAAATCTAAAATATGTCCTAAAGATAATTCTGTAAAACATCATTAGGGACAAGTCTGTAAAATATTTTAATGTCTGATGATAATGTCTTTAAGATGTCATAAATCAATGAATATTTTATTATCCCAGAGAACATCGAGATGTCTGATAAGACATTTTAAAGATGTTGTATAGACATTATTCTAATACTTGCAAAAAATATCATGAATTGTAAGACATCTTTATAATGTTTTATAAGACATCTCAATGTTCTCTGGAATAATAAAATATTCAGGAAATAAAAAGAGAACAAGAATAAATTCACACATGTATTATGTACATATGTTTATGATCTGCTACATACAAAATACGTGTAATATAATACTTTTACAAATAAAACATAATTAAATAATATAATTAACAGTAAATGCTAAATGATAAATATACGTAGGATAAAAGCAGAAAATTTAATGTCAAACAGGTTGCTAATACGGAATAGCTTTATATTCTAAACGAAACATTGCAATCTAGAGGCAATTGTTGAAAATTGTTGCAATTACTATTAAACGTGTCATAATAAGCAATGAGATAAAATCAATCTCAAACTGATAAAACGTTTCATTACAGTAAACATTAATTTATTTTCGTTGCGTTAAGAGATTCGGCAGCCCCTTTTAAAAAGTGTTTTCACAAAAGGTGAAGATAAATATATTAATGCTTATATTACATAGACGCTTTTAATAATGTTGTATGAACAATATTATGCATAAATTGCAATTTCTAACTTAATTAAGTTTATTACTACGAAAAGACGCTGTCATATGAAGACATGCAGATAAATATGTAATATGGAATACATCGAAGGTTCCATATTAATAATTTAAACGGGAAACACAGACTTTATATAACGCATGTCATACATAATGAAAATAATATATCAATCAAAGTCCTTCGTTTCCTTCCTTTCTAATAAATTCTGATTAAATTTCTTACGCACTATGTGTCATGCGTTATGCAAGAATCTGTGCCTTTTTATTTATATTATTAGATTGATTATAGAAAATATTCCACACATTACCAGCTTATTTGCGATTATATGTTATATTGGGTTGTTCAAAAAGTAATTGCGTTTTTTTCATTTGATTTTCAGGTGTGTTTATTTAATATACGTAATGAACATTAATCAATGATATATTGGCCGTTTTGTTTGATGACCTTCTGCCATCTCCTGGGCAACTTCATAATACCACGTTCATAAAATTTCCCATTCTTCTCTGCGAGAAACTTGTCTAGGTGCTATTTGATGAGATCTTCAGAAGCAAACGTTTTTTACCATTCAAGGAGTGAAAGAGATGGAAATCTGATGGTCCAAGGTCGTTTTACCATTCAAGGAGCGAAAGAGATGGAAGTCTGATAGTGCAAGGTCTGGGCTATATGATGGATGTGGTAACACATCCCAACTATGTTGCAACAATTTTTGCCGACTGATCAAACTTGTGTGTGGTCTCGCATTGTCGTGGTGAAACACCACATCCTTACGATTGATTAGCTCGGGACGTTTCTGTGCAATGGCATCACTTAATTTTTACAGCTGTTCACAGTAGACATCGAAATTAATCATTTTGTTTTTTGGAAGTAGAAGACTCATAGAAGACTGGTCCCTTCCAATCCCATCACATTGACAGCATTACTTTCTTTTGGTGGATCTCCGCCTTTGCTTGCCTTTCCGGTGCTTCACCTCGCTTACTCCAATTTCTTTTTCGGCTGACATTGTTGTAAACAATCCATTTTTCGTTGCTCGTGATCATACGCTTCAAAAGCAGATCGTTTTCTTCGTTTGATGAGTTGATCGCAGACGCTCATGCGATTCGTCAGATTTCTTTCAACTCATATGGTATTCAAACAGAGTTTCTTTACGAAGCCTAGCGATTTCAAATAGTCATGAACACTTCCAACGGACACTTTTAGAGCGATAGCAAGCTCCCGAACCATTGAATGCTTATTTGCTTGCATCAATGCTTTCATTTCATTGTTGTCAATTTTGGAAGGCCTACCGGAGCGATGAGCGTCTTTGACTGAAAAATCACGGAATCGGGCGAATCAGTTCTGGCACTGACATTTTTTAACGACATTTCTGCCATAACTCGACGCAACTTTTGCTTCAATTGGTTTCTTCCCTTTTTTGAAGTAATAAACGGAATATAGCGAATATGCTCTTCAAAATTCTCCATGTTCGAACCACAATTGCAAGCACAAAACTCGATCGAATCGCGTCAACTTTTCTTTTTATTTTTAGGTTGAATGTCAACAACAAAATGCGCGTAAATATTTGACATTCATCACGCTCGCATACAAATAAACGTGGACAACATTTTTTCCTGTTGCAAAAAATGACTTTTTGAACCTAATAAATTATATTTCAGCTCTTATTTGACAACTTATAGTCCTTGTTTAAAGTCTTCATGTGCATATATATCGCAGTAACGTTAATTTAAAAAATACTATTCCATATTCTCTAAAGAAAATGATGAAAATTAGTAGAGCAACCAAAATTATGCTATAAAAATCTCTTTTTAAGCGGCTAAAATATGCTCTGTGAAATTAAAAAAATTACTCTAAAGAAAAGACTATCCTAAAATAACTAAAAAAACTATAATAATAATAAGGCTCAATAAAATTAAAAAGCGAAAAGGAAAAAGACTATAAGCCTAAGATTAATCTCTATAAATTAAAATTGAGATTAAAATTTAGTAAATAAACATGTTAATAATCATTTAAAGAAAAACTTTAATTTACCGATAATAAACAGAATAAAAACAAATGTTTCGATCCCTATTGGATCATTATCAATGTTAATAAAAATAAGTAAAATTATTACAAAGAGAAAATACATAAAAATTATACTTCGCTCTCAATCGCAGTATTAACGTCAATATTATTTAAATTAATTTAAATATTTATAATGTATGATTATACATCGCACAACTTTAATTCCTATTAATAGGTTTTAGTGTATATTTCTTGTTACATTATATTATTTATTTCTATTATTTGCTTCTTAGTGTATATTTTTCTTATTACATTATATTACTGATTACTTATTTCTATTACATTTTTACATTATATTAGGTGTAGTAAAAAGAAATCTATAATTTTTCCATTCAATTTCATGCAAAAATAATGGATTTCTTTTTACTATACTTTTTTTGTAATAGGTAAATATTTAAATTAATTTAAGTAGCAGCCAAATTAAATGAGAATAAATACCTTATAAATGTGTATCTCAATAAAATATATTAAAAGTCGTCTATTCTTAAACAATACGATAAGAGTGAAAATAGGGTCATTTCTCTTCGATGTTCAGAAACAATATAAAACGATATTTAAAGCAAAAAAATTGATATGATGAACTAGAGAAGAAGGGAAACATAAGAGAGAAAGGGAAATAAAATAGAGGAAGGAAGAAGTGAGGAAAGAAAATAAAAAGAGAGAAAAAGTAGTTAAGAAAGAGAGATTGTATAATATGTAAGTAAGATTCAAAGATTCAATCTCTTTTGTTTATTAAGATCTCGTTTCTGTCTTTTGATATCATTTCAGACACTAATTTTTGTTGTACAAAGATTACCTAAAATTTTCCATCTAATTGTGATTAAAATTGATAATCGGTTATAACAGTAGAAGTATCAGTTTTTTTCTTAATATTAAAGATATATTCGTATCTCGTACTTAATTTTTTTTTGTCTGATCAATATAACTCATTTCACAATCGTTACAAGAAATCTTATATACTACGTTTAATAACTCTAACTTGTTTTTTTCTCTCTCTTTTTAATATATTAGGGATAAAAAAGGCTTTTGCAATGAAATGTACTGAAAATAGGAAGAAAACTTTCGGAAATAAATTTGACGTAAGAAATTATGAAATATTTATCTTTAACATGTACATTACGTGTAATATATTTATTATGTATATGTACTAAAATAAACATTAATGAGAGTTTTTTGCGTGGTTATTAGTGCAAAAATAAAAATCGTTTATTGTCGAAAAACTATATTATAATTGATTGTGCATAAACAAACGTTTCGGCCTACTTCCGGATTATCATCAGTATATCTGATGTATGTACGTTGTAAAATTCTCATTTCTTCATGGTGAGACGATAGAGTAGCAATTCAATCTCCTTATTGGCAATGGTTGACAATTCTAATGGCAACGAATAATCACAGAAAAATCTGTGCAGATATCAAAAATGTTATCAATTATTTATTATAAAGAAAAATTAATATGCATTTACCCTATATAACTATGAAAGACGTGAATTAAAAATCAAAGTCGAAAGAGATTTGCAAATTATTCATATTTAGCGATTCACTATATTTCACTACAACCATTCCGAATATTGTTATATGATCAACATTCAAATGAGTCAAAGATAATACATAGTGTACAAACTAATAAGTAAAACGGATAATATTATCAACATATGTCAGACTTATTTAAAAATAATAACAACAAAAATGGCGCGCAGTTTAAATCAGTATAAATTATTGAGAATCGAGATGTATGGGTGATGTAAAAATTCGGTGTCAGATTGTAAATTAAGATTTATTTTTTTGCAACTAAATATAGCATTTCCGAAACGTTTGTACAAAAACGCTCCTGATCAACAATTTCTGTGCTTTCCCAATCAAAATCATGGTTTAGATCCAATCGTTTGATAATAACAGAATGATGACCTTCCTTCGGATATCATTATAATGTTCCGAGATTCTTGTTTTTAAAATCCTGTCTACTTGACATAGGAGGCATCTCAATATGATTAGTGAATATGTTATAAGATTAATGATTGGTACTACAAGCCTACTTTCTCCGGTAGGTATCTGAATTTCTTTTCTAACTTCTCTACTCATTAGCATTCAAATTTCAAACTGATTATGTTTAAAAAGAAAATTATTTATTTTTAACCACGGAAAGAATGATTTTGATGAGTTTTTAAAAATTTAGCTTATAGATACAGATTTGAAAAAATATAATTTTATTGGGCCATTAAAATTATTATTATATAGGAAACTCAAGTGTGATGAATAATGTTACATAAAATATTAACATTTTAACTTCTAGCAAATTGAGAATTCTACATAATTATTTTGAGTCCAACAAATTATTTTCAAATTTATATTTTACAAAATTTTTAGATATTTCATTAAAATTAATTTGTCCATGTAGAAAATCTTCTTTTCTTGTATATTAATAATTGCAAAATAAGCTTGATGATTTAACTTGTATAATTAATTTAAAATTAGTTATGGAAAATTAAAATGATTTATACATTGTGATTTATTATACATGTAAATTTCATATTGATTCATTATGAAACCATTATTATTAAATACGTAATAATTCGCATTTTCCTTCATTTTTGTTAAAAAACTGATTTAATATTTTGCAGAAAAAAATCAGTTTGGTATTATTTCCTTTCACTTATAAAAGAAATAATTGATTATAATATGTTTTTGTAATTCTTTTTACTTGTATAATATATTGTGGAAAAATTCTCATCATTAACATTTACATTATTAAACGAATACCTGGTTACGATAATATCTCAACTCTAAATCAAGCGCTATTATTATCGGATATTCTTTTGAATAAAATTAATGACTTTTATTATAATATGTAATGTTAAACATTATTATAAATTTGCTAAATAACATAGTTGAAGTAGTCATTAAAGTAGCTTTTCTCAAAATTTATATTTATAAATTTATATAAGATAAAATTATAATTATAATTATAGAAAATTATAATTATAGAAAAGTAGGCTCGTGTAAATGCAACGCTATAAATTAGAATGTCAAGGCTTTTTTAAAAAACGAGCAATATAGTTAACTAGTAGAAATTACTCTTTAATTACAATCATAACGTTTCGACTTACAAAATCTTCATCAGTGATAATAAAGAAAACGCATTTCTGTAATCCCATTCAATGTCAACGAACATAAATACATATTAAAAATTATCACTTTATGCTAATATTATTTAGTTATTTCTGCGTTAAGATCTTATGGATTAAACTAAATATCAAGTCAGAAGTTTGAAAGTTCTTAATTGTAAAACTATAATAGACTAATTCATCGGTTGTTATCGAGAATCAGCTTAGTCAATAATTTATAAAACGTCATTCTGAATAAGGATCTTTTCAATGACTATCCTACTATTCTGTACAATTAAATGTCAATTTCAAATTAAAAAATTATGTATTTTATTTAGTATTGATGAGAATTTATATTTCACTTACGTTAATTTATATAGAATACTCAATTGAATCAATTTCAAACTGAGTCCTCGTGTACAATAGAATGCTGTTGATTGCCAGATGATATGGAATGGACTGAATATTATAAGTCATAAAGTATATCGATGTGTCACGAAATAAACAAGTATGTTCTAAATGTTAACAGTTAATGCTCACGTATATCCGTCCAATATGATAAATAAGATCTAATAACTCAGTATCTTTCATTAAATTTATACCATTATTTTGCCCCTTTGAAATGTAAATCATTTCGGATTATGAAACAAATTTTCGGAAATGTTTCTTTTCTTATAATCTAAAATTTCAACATCTTCCCAGTCAAAGCTACGATTGGAGCTAATAATATGTTTTGTGACTACTGAGTGTTCAGATTGATCTAATTATATTATTACAGTGCTCTTTCGGTAACTTTAGTTCGGAGCTGTCTTTTTGTTTGTCCGACATAAGAGACATCACAATCATTGCAGTTAATTTTATAGATTATATTGTTATTATCTAGATGTTGATTTTATCTTTGTATGTCTTTATAAATTTGTCTAGTTTATAGAGACATCGATACCCTGTTATCGTTTTTGATTTGTCTATTATATTGTATCTTATTCGTGATCGCTCTAATATAAGGAAATATAATCGTGTTTTTAAATATTATATTTTCACTTTCAATATTAGAATTCATGCATTTTCTGATTGTAAAAAGACAATTCCATGGCCACCGTTACATTGCCTTTGTCAGCACGTGCGAAAATCACATCATTATTCTTTTTACATCATTTTTATACCATTTAACCATCTTGTTAATTTTCATTTTTTATTCCTCACTGTGGACTGTTATGAAGAAACCGATGAAAATTTCAACATTTTTCTGAGGTAGCTATATTCCTAATTTTGATTCGATAATCAATTTTATTTCGAAATGAACAACTTTCAATAATATAACTTTAAGGAATTGTTTTATCGTGCCTTATTATGAGAGTCTGGAAGGAGATCTGGAAGGCTAAATTTACTATCCATTTGTAATAAATCAGAGACCATCGGTGGGATATCTCTGCCAGTTAAATTAATGAACCATTTTTTGTTTGTCTAGTCTAATGGATTTACAGAATCAACATTAAATTTATCCAATGTTAATATTAACAAGAGACTCATTCGATTCAATAACATTAAAATGGACTAAATTTTACTATGTTTGTTTCTTCATTTATTTAAAATACAAGAAAATTGTATTGGTTTGATTTTCCTGGAATTATAAAAATTATTCTTATGTATCAACTAATGAAATTTTCTTTTTATGTTTTAGGAATAATCTGATTTTGCAATTGTGAAATGAATTATCATAACGTTTAAGGATGTTAAAGTCAGGTAATGAATTTGTTAAATTCCAAGTGATACAGCATACTCTTTTCTGCAAAAAATTGATATCTCTAAAGCTCAAAAATCTCAATGATTAATAATTTCCTTTTTAAGATCTGCATATTTCTATCATATCTTCTAATGGATCTATAATGATGTAGATTTAATTTTTGTTATCAATGTAATTTAAATGAGCTAGAATGACATTATAATTTTTACAATGTCTCAAAAATTCAAGTTTCGAACGCGCTTCAATAAATCTATAAGTTATGTCGATCGTTGTTTCGATAAAAGAGCAATTTTCATGCCAAAAGTAAATATAATAAAATTAGAATTAAAGTTATTACAACTAAACAAATTTCGTTTTGTGTGCATTCTACTACACATTATTTCAGTCTGTGTGAATAAATATAGAAAAGTAGACTCGTGTAAACGTTTCGACTTACAAAATCTTCATCAGTGATAATAAAAAAAAATATATTTCTGTAACCCTATTCAATGTCAAATCCAGAGAGAGATCTTAACGCAGGAATAATTAAATAAGATTAGCATATAGATTAGCATAATAAGGTTAGCATAGAGCGATTTTAATATGTATTTATGTTAGTCCGTTGACATTGGATGGGGTTACAGAAATGCGTTTTCTTTATTATCACTTATGAAGACTTTGTAAGTCGATTAGCGTTATATGATTCTAATTAAAGAGGAATTTCTACTAGTTAACTATATTTGCTCGTTTTTTAAAAAAGCTTTCTAATAAAATTATAATTGTTATAAATAAAATAATTTAATAGACAAAAAAAGCACTAGTGTACTTTTTTTTGAACAAAATTATTTTTTATCTGAACAAAACGCGTATCATAATTATAAATATTATATATTAAATAA
>NW_017259538.1:893378-895664 GCF_001594045.1 Atta colombica | reverse complement strand
TTATATTTATTTATATTTATATTTATATTTTATATTTATATTTATATTTATATTTTTATATTTATATTTATATTATACATATTTTTTATTATCTAAAACTCAATTCATATAAGAAAATGTACACGAAATAATTATAATTTTTGTGAGTAAAAATAACACGAAGGATATTTATTATATTTTTATGCAGATAATTAGCGATATTATTCATGTATGCATGAATAAAAAAGAGCTCGTATGTAGAGCTCTGATTCTATTTAGGTTGAAATAAGAATATAATGTACATGCAAGAGACTAACGTAGAAGGTAGTAATGCAAACATTTCTCACTATTAATCATATTAATCTTATTACCATAATTTATTTCCACAAACTAAAGATATTTATTTTAATGCAAGATAACATTATACAATTTATTAAATTACAAGAAAGACATCATATGATTTACTAAGCTTATGACACTCCATACTAATAAAACCGTAATAACCGTTAACAAAGAGTAATGGTAGACCTTTAATCTGAAAGAAAAGAATCATTGTAAATATGGTTTTACGAAACACAAAACAATAACTTTTAGATAAATATGCAATGAAAATTACTCGCCTCCTATATTTCTCACGTCCTTTCTCTAAGGTTTCCATCGGATCTTTAATTAAATATAAGCGCAAACCAGGTATCATATTCTTGAGATATAATTCCCACTCCAAGTTATTCATATTGAAATTGAAAATCTGGCGATCAGCTGGAGTCACACGATTCCAGAGCTTTACAACAGCGTCATTGCTGAATCGCCATTCTTGCGACGAAAAGTATGCTATTATAGAGCTAAAATGGTTTATCTTCTTATATGCCTTTAATAGCCTAAAAGTTTACAACTCTATTTAAAATCCTGCTAAAATATTCACAATAATGTTTTATTATGCTTTTAAGTAAATTCCTTACATGGGTTTTCGGCCAATAAGAAAGAGCATAGTATCGACTATAACAGCGGGTATCATGTGTAGAATTATCACATACATATCGTGCATAAATTTATATTTGTTTAGAAAAAACATGTAATACCAAAGAACATGTGTGCTTGGTACCTGCATGCCGTACAGTTCATTTAATTTCATAAATTTCTTCCAAGTAATGGGATTTTGGCATATCGACACGTAATTGTAAATCGGAACTCTCTCAGTTTCTGGAATATCCGGATTTGCATTCTCGATGCTCAACAAAGTATTTCTAACAAAAATAAATGTATAATATATATAAACTATACATAATAATATATAATATATAAAATGTATAATATAATTGTAAATGATAAAGTATCTCATATGCATTATTCTTATTTTGTTATTTAGATTAATATTGATATAAAAGTTATAGAAAATGAAGTGTTAAATCTTATAAAATTATATAAATCCTTAGAAATATTTCCAACATTTTATTTTCTAATTCGATTTAACAATTGCTGAAGTTCTTGATCTCTATTAATCATGAAACTTTTTTCCTAAGATGAAAAGTGAAAAATGAAAAATTTCTCCATTAACTTAAAATTTTCACCTTTCACTTTCCATCCTAGGGAGTTTCATAATTAATACCCTATACATGTAGCGTATTTATCTAAAATTAAAAGTAAATTTTATAAATTAAAGCTCTAAGGCATTACAGCTTAAAAAATGAATTTAAGAAATTAGATAATTTAAATTACGTTTGTTATGCAATTTTTTAAAATCAAAACAAAAAGTAGTAATTGTTGTTAACAATATATGTACTTATAAGGCTGCTGCATTAAAGTTCTTGAATACTCAGCTGTATTGAATTGTCATAAGCGAGAAATGACACGTAGTATTTTATCGATCTCATTATTCCGTTTTATCCAAATTGTCTTTATTTACAAATAGAATGCAGAAAAATCAACGTGTTGCTTATGACATATTTCTCTTTTCTAACATCACAATTCAATATTGAGATGAATATTTAGGAGCTTTAACACGACATCAATAACATAATTAACATAATGATAATATATTAATGCATTTATCATTATTAAGATATTATTGATAATATTATTAATAAAATATTATTGATAATATCATTAATAAAATATTATTGATAGTATCTCATATTTGTGAATCAGCGACATACAATAAGATTAATTAGGGAAAAGAGAAACATTATATTGCGGTACTCGAAGAGTGTAAATTTTTATAAATACGGCTTCTGACTGTACGATATTTATTTTTAAGAAGGACTTAAGTATATAATTTATTTATATATGCAATTAGATTTAAATTTTATA
>NW_017259538.1:892281-893278 GCF_001594045.1 Atta colombica | reverse complement strand
CTGTTAAAAAAAAAACAGCTTTAATATAATATTATATCATTATAATTTATTTTATAAAATTATTTTATAGGTTTTGAAGTAATTTTTTATAAACAATAATTAAAAGTATGGATAAGAATTATAAATTTAAATTTTATTACACTTTATAATAACTTTTAGAATTTAATTACAAAAAACTAATTATGCGATAAAAATAGCAAAGTTGTAAAAATTAATAGACCAATCATGTATCTGCTTTAATAATATATGCACTGTATGTACTCTTTAACTTTAATCCTAATTAGTATTCGCTCCGAAATTTCCTTGACTGATTGCGGGTCTACAATATTTTAAATTAATTTGTACTTAAAGTTATCATAATTAAATGATTTTTTATGAAGATACAAATTCGAGGAATATAATTATGTAATTTAAAAATTATTCTTATTATTATTGTTCAAGTGCGAAACTTACCTTCTTTTGGCGGTATCCCAACCCGCAACTATGAGATGCGAAATAACATAATCAGCGGGCACTATGTCTGCCACTTTATTAGGATCACAATGCAAAGTACGTAATAAACCTATGGCACTACCCACGACAACACCGACTGCTCCATATATGTTGTTGATCCAGCCGCTCACTGGTTCATCAGCGGTTGATATTATAATTGATGGTCGTACAATGCAAACTGGAATTCCTATGCTGTATTGTCGAATAGTGTCTTCAGCGATCGCCTTTGTATATGCATATGAATTCGGCCAGTCGTCTATTAATCTATATTTATCCACATATTATACACAATATAACGTAATATAAAAAAATTTTCTCATGTATCTTTGATTTAAAAATTACTATCTACATATATATTTGTTATCTACATATATATATTTGTTAATCTTTATCTTATATTATATATGTTTATATGGATAGATAGTTGTTTCTTTCTTTCTCTCTTTCTCGTAGATATATAAACCTATATAAAAAAAAATATATATATATATATATATGTATATAT
>NW_017259538.1:888889-892156 GCF_001594045.1 Atta colombica | reverse complement strand
TAGCTACTAAATTATATAATATTTAGTAAAATAATGCTAATTAAAAAATATTTGTTTATAATATAATCAAAATAAATTATTTTATTTTTCTAAATATAATTTAGTAAGCATTACGAAATACTTACCGTAATAAATTTAACATCAGTTTTGGATATTATTTTTATTTATAAACTACATTTATTACATTTATATAGTAAAATAAAGAAAACTTCTGTTAATTTATGAATTTATCAAATATAATAATTATATTACACAAGTATGTACTTAACTGATTTTAAAAGATAATGTAATCGTGTAAAAAATATTCTGGAACATTTTAAGACATAAGAACACTTTTTAAGATATCCCTCATTAATTTATGTTAATAAGATATGTAAACATCACAACTTGAAGTTAATATTTTGAATTATATTTACATAAAGCAACACAGTTATCAAAATTATACAGTCTGTCAAAAGCGTGGAAACCTTTTAATATTTTGGAAACTACTAAACATTCTTGAGAAAAATGTTTCAAACAAAAGTTGTAGGGTTTAAAAAATCTATTTACTGATTACATCAGTTTGACCTCCAATGGTGTCATCGAAGTCGGATAAAGGTCATATCGATTTTTTTAAATGGAACACTTCATTTTTTTATGCCAAAATCTAGTAACTGATGTCAACAACTTTTCAAAACACTATAATAAAATTATTTTCTATTAAGTATTTTTCGAGTTATAAGGCTTAAAAGTTACAGTACCGGCATTAACATTACGCAAGATGTCCGACTGACCTCTTAAATGTTGTTCAGGATCGATTTACAAAACTTGTCAAAATCAAGGCCAATGGAGGTTATATCTCTTACTTTCATTTTTACGTAAATTATAAGTTACAAAAATTTGAAAAAAAAAAACGATTTCTTAAGGTAAAAATAATAACAGAGATAAAAGGACTTGAGGGAATAAGCGCTGTTTAAAATGCGCTAATTATTCAAGAACATCTCTCAATATTCAATTAAATTTATTGAAGAGAACAAACATAGAATAGAACAAATCGTTAAAATAATAAATTCGTATGTTGATTAGTTTTCTAATCTTTTTCAGCGAAAAATATACGCGACAAAGTTACATAATTAATATTGCATTATCTACGCATACAAAATTGAAAAATGTAAATCTATTCTTTATAGTCTATTCTTTATAATCAGGAGAGCCAAACTAAGTTCTCTGTCGACAATACATTCTCCTGTATTAGTTACAAGACTGGATGGAAATCACAAAATCGGTGCCTTTAATAACAAAATGTGGATTCTGGAATAAAAAATGGAATGTTCTAAAAAATCGATGTGACCTTAATTTGACCTTAACGATGCCAAGATCAAACTGACTGTAATCAGTAAATAGATTTATTTAAATTCTATAATTTTTGTTTAAAACATTTTTCTCAAGAATGCTTAGTTTTCAAAATATTAAGGGATTTCCACATTTTTGGCAAACCCTATATGTTTAATAAATGTTAAAAATCTTGCAATAAACGTAATAAACTAAAAAGTAAATGTTTAAACTCTAATACTTTTTTAAAGTAATTAATAATTTTATAAACGTTCGACATTCATTAAACTTTTTTTTACTAAGTTAGAATACTGTTTTTAGACGAGATAGATTTTTCGAAGATTTTCTAAGATTTTCTATATATAAGCGTACAATATCTGTTTAATGTTTTTATACAATATAAAAAACGTTCCGCAAACGTAAATTATTTACTTAAGTAATATGCATATTCATATTCATATGATATAAGTATTATTTGTTAAATTTAGTAAAAAAAATATAATTTTTGTTAAACTGAAGTTTTAAAACATTTTATTTTCTAACATTTTAAATAAAAATCCTTTTTCCTTTAAAAACATTGTTAATAATTTATTTATTTATTTAAAAAACCGGCCAGCCGATTTTTGATTTAATAAATTATAAGGATAATTGCATAATAATGTTGAAGGAAATCGTGAATAATAATTGAAAATGCAATATAAACTGTGTTTTGATATTTAGCCATTATTGAATATAATACGTAACTTAAACTATAGATTTTCAGTACTGGCAATGTATTAGTACATGACCTGATTATTGTAAAACAAGTTTCTATTCACTTATTATTAAAGTTATACTAGATGGTTTTTACTCAAGTATAGCAATAAAATTTCATTTCCTTTTACTTGATCTTGTTTTTCAAATCGATCTTTTTATTATTGATAATATTGATTGCGTAATGAAAACGTGAAAGAAAAGTTATGCTAATTATACCGCGCATAATATAATGCAATGTGATGATGAAATGCTAATAGCTTAATGCTGAGTACTGTAAATATTTTAATATTTGACTTCTATTTTTATAATTTTTAATGTTAGAATAGCACTTACATTGGCATGAATTTGTCCAATTTTTCATCGTCCATAATATCGACTAAAGTCAAAATTTTGTCTGTTTCCATAGGCGTAGGATAATATCTTTCTTCAATGAAATTATTTACACAATGGGAAAATGCAGTAGATACGTAAACGAATGACTAAAGTTAAATAAATTAGATTTCTACAATTATAAAATTCAAAACTTAATTAAAATAATATTTTTTTATATACCTTTAACTTCGTCATTTCTTTTGCTAAGAGAAGAAGCTGCTTTGTTCCTCTTATATTTATATTTACTGCATTTCGAAGCGATTCATTAAATCGTACAGTCGCTGCTGCGTGAAATATTACATTTGTATCCAAAAGACGTTCTCGATTGTCGTTTGATAATCCGAGATCCAACTTGTTTAAATCGGCATGTATCATTATTACTTTGGTATTAAAATTGGGCTGCTCTTTCTTTAATCTGTCGTAAACCTAAAAAGAAAATTTTGATGACACGGTAAAAATTTTTTACATTTAATTATATATATATTTATAATATTATACTGTCTTATATAATATTAGATGTAGTAAAAAGAAATCCATTATTTTTCCATTCAATTTCATGCAAAAATAATGGATTTCTTTTTACACCTAATATATAAAGATAGATAAAAAGAGTTTGTTGCATTCGTACCCTTCCTAAAGATTTCGAGCGTCTGTGACTGTTTCTTCTTCTCCTGAAGAAGCTACCTCTGCTCTCGTTAGCACTCATCTCTTTCTTCGTAGCGTTGAACTGTGCGGTTGCAAGTTCCTCAGCCCGAGCCTTGTTAGGTATGATACCCTTTTGTACCTCTTGATTGTTTCGTCCAATTCGGAAAACTTGCCAGGATCCTA
>NW_017259538.1:884446-888789 GCF_001594045.1 Atta colombica | reverse complement strand
TTAATTATTTTATATATTAAATAAGATATTTTTTTATAAATTTTGAATGATAAAAATGATGCCGCAAACCAAATTTTATTAACACGTCAAGTTTCCAAAATAATTAAGTTGTGCAAAAATTGCTTTTTTATAATATTTAACATTTTTCATAAAAAAGTTAAAAGAAAGTTTCATAAAAAAATTAACAATACATTCATTATGTCTGATTAGATTAGAATTTCAAAATAACATTAACCTTTCTTACAAAAAATATTAAATATTATAAAGGAACAAGTTTTAGCATTATTATTTCGATTGAATATGACTGAATATGACTTAACATACTGGTAAAATTTGATTTATGGTATTATTTTCAGTATCTAAAAATTTATAAAAATTATCTTCAAAATAATTTTTAAAAAAGACATTGCAAAGTTATTTACATTGTTAATGTTATATAAATCGTTTCTGCATTTATCTTTTATATTAAAATATCTTTTTACCGCAATAATTTTTCTATTAAAAGTTGGCCGAGAAAACCGGAACCACCCGTTATTAACACATTACATCCCGTGAAGAATTGGGGGATTTCACTTTGACTGTCGTTAATTGGAAACTCTGACATGTCCAACATATCTTCAAGGTAGTCTTTACTTCCTCGTGTCATCTCACTAGCGTTTTTATGTGTAGAGTGGGAAATATTTTTCTATTTATCCAATTTCACTTGGAAAATCAACAAAAAAAAATTCACAATCAATCACGATACTCAATCAATCAATCATCGTCTCAACGAACCGATAATTATTCAGCTTTCTATCAACTCAGGTTTTTGTAACATGTAAGAAATGCTTTCCTTGAAATGTTTCTTCTAGAAACATTTGCTGCTTTTCGCTTAGATCAAAACACATAAAAACTGACGAAAATTGATGAGTCCTTTATAAGATACGATAGGAGATCGTGGTAAACGCAACCATAACCGCGCTTCGACTGAGATAAGGAAATGCAAGAGTGAATAAGAGTAATGAAGGTGAATAAGAGGGACATGTAGAAGGGGGACATTCTATTAACATTGAATATGAGTAAGCAAAAAATCATTTCTACAATGTATTCTTACAATTTTTATATATTTTTAAATATATTGTATTTTAACGTTATATACAATATCATTATAAGAACAAACTTTTAGCATAATTTAAAGATTTTGAAATACATAACAAACAATATTATGATAATATTGAATCAACATCTCAGATATGCTAAATTGCAACATTGCAAAATGTTGAAAGATATTGTAGAAACGTTCAATGTTTGTTAAAGTAATATTTCGCAAACGTTGCAATTTAACATTCGAATATCTATATAACATTTATTGAATATTATATAATTTTCCAAGAACATAAGATTCCTGAATTAATTTTTTACACAAAACTACACAAAATACTTTCAAAATATATTTCTATTACTTTCATGTTAGAGTTTGTGAGTTTTCCTCTAAAAACCATTTCATTAAAATACAAATAAAAAAAATCTCACAACTACAATGTATTCTACTGTAATGATTATTTATGAGAAAATTATTATGTTAAGTCCTTCTAGACCTAAAATGTCGTGTACTGCTAAGTGAGTGACTTTAATATTTATTTGTTCAATGTTGTTTCAATATTGTAGCAACATTAAAAGCAACAATATAGAATGTTATTTCAATATATTCAATGTTAAAAACATTCACACTTTAACATTTAATATTGCAACATCTTAACATTTTTTAAGTAACATTTTTTAATGTCTGTGATATATAAAATATGTGATTTATAAAATATTTGAATATTTAAAATCTATATTAAGAACGCTTTTTAAATATTCATGAACATTATTAGATAATATTGTAACTACATTTATTAAATGTTAAAAACATTGAAAAATTTATATAAAATTAATATTTCAAAACTAATACTTTTTGCTTACTAGATACGTAACATAACAGTTGACACAGTATCGTAGAAAAAGATAATTATTTAGGGAAAAAAATCAAGAAAATTATACTAACTATTGCATTTAATGATTGCAATGACTAAACAAAGAAACTTCAGCTGTTAACACGTATATATAAGGATATATATCTTACATTGACTCTTTTAACTGAGAAATTTATTCACTACATCAAAATATTTTACATAACATATGAGATGATTTCATTAGTAACACATTGTTATAATGTATAATGTATTTTTTCCAATAATCAACATGATAATCTAAAATGATTTTAAAAATACAGCAAATAAAATTACAAAAAGTCAAACAAATTTAAAGTAAATACTGCAGCAAGCTGAAATATTAAATAGATAAATTCTAATACAAAAATACATAAATTTTGTCAAACTTTTGTTTGTATTTCATAAAAATAAATAATAAAAACTTATTTAATAGAATTTTTATTAATTTGAGTCTTATAAATCGATTTATCTATAATATTACAAAACATATTAAGATAAATTTTACATTTACAAACAGAGAAAGTATAAAAATTCAATTGTAGATCAATTCTCTTATAATGAATCTTGATAAATTCGATTTTTACATTATTCTGGTTTAACTATAAACAAGTCATTAAAAAATTATATAATGTAAAATATTTCTATAAGTTATACAATTTAATTGTTGCAGACTGATTAAAAAAATCTTTTTTTAAAAATTTACTGAATTTGTTCACTTTTATTAGAATGTAGAAAAAATTAAACAGAATTATTTAAAATTAAGTTTAGAAATTTTTATAACTCTAAAAGATGAGATTTTATTATTAAATAAAATTGTTTTTGTAAAAAATTATGTTATTTTGTTAATCAAATAAAAATATATGATTAGCTCAAAAAAATTATTCATTACTCAATTTTTTGTAAACTTCGTTGATATACTATCATTATTATAATTAATATATTATAATTTATAATTAATATATTATAATGAATTTTATAATTAATATATTTTAATGAATTCAAAGTAGATAAAAAAAAAGAATTATTTTTAACTTAGGAAAAAGTTACGCTTTTAGAAGCTAATTGCATATATATAAAATATGTATAGATAAAGCATTACATATACAGAAGGTGAATTATAAGCATGTTTTAAAATTTCATGAGCATGTTTTTAAATAAAAAGTTTTTAAGTAAATATTTTTATAGACATTATATCGCAAATTTCTTGCTCTTGAAATATTTAACACAAATGAATAAAAAATGCATCAGTCGTACTCATGTATGGAAAATGATAGAAAATACTTTAAGCATTTCTTATAAAACATCATTATATTCAGTTAAAATTTTTATATACAATCATTATTAATACTATTGTAGATATTTGTATTTATTATTTTGACAAGGATTTTCGATTTAATATGTTCACAGAACAGTTTTTTCGTTTTTATTCAGGAATACGCTCGCGAAATTTTAAAACCTACCTAAATGACTTATGACCTCACCCTGTGTGTACATATGTAAATAAGTCTCTAAAAGAGTATGACTGGTTAAAACTGGATTGTGAAATACTACTCATGACAAGATAAATACTTGTAAAGTTTGTGTTTAAAGTAATGTATAAAAATTAAAGTTCAAAATGTCGAATTTAGATAAAAATTAAAACATATTATATTTTCTCAGAATTATCATAAGAGGAGAATGTTTGCATCTTTAGATTTTGAAAACAATCAACTCATTCGTAATAATATGTTAATAGAAAACTTAATTAATTGAATTAATTACCTATTTTTTATTTTGTTTTCTTACAATTAATTAATACTATTAATTTCTTTCATTGAATTGCAAAGCATTGTATCGTAACATAAAGTCATATTTTCCAAATAACAAACAATTATCGCCACTTAACGCTGTTTCCTTAAATATAATTGATTCACTTGCGAAACGCGATAAATACGTTTCTCAACATTTTTATTACTGACGGTTAATGACATTCAAATTTTTAAGTAGCATGCAATAGTGAATATTTTTTTGAAAACATAATTTGATCTATACAGTTACATACCATTCATGAGAAACTTGTGACGGTTTTTACGAGAATTATTCCCGGGAATATATATTTATATTGAAGTGATCACGCTTCAATAACTGCAAATCTAGCCTTGTCGGATAATTATGTATGATTGGTAGTCGTATTGCTGATAGTGGAATTTAATAGCAATGCATATTTATATATATAAGCAAAAATCTGATTAATGGTATTTAAAGAATCTTGAATAAATACTTGTGACTGCACAGTCAAGTTAATCGATTTATTGTTATTATTGCAGAAATATTAAAAATTGCTTATCTATTTTAAGATTTTATATATACAAACCATTTTGTGTGTGTGTA
>NW_017259538.1:883490-884351 GCF_001594045.1 Atta colombica | reverse complement strand
TAAATTAGAGAGTGAATTAAATATAATATTAAAATAGATTAAAAAGAGTAAATTTAAATAACTTTATATTTTGCATTTTTGTATTAAATAATTATTTTTCTTTCTCTTTTTCTTTTTTTCTCCCTTTCTAAATAACTTCTTTTCAAATATATTCAATCACGTTACTTGAAATATGAAATATAAAATATTGAAATAATATTAAATATAACAATAAATATACAATATAATCACATTTATCGATAGAGAATATAATCTGATAATTATTTTATTCATCAAACATTTATTTCATTTATTAATTTTTCTTCAAATACGTATGAGAAATACTTGAGCAATACATTCACATTTTTGTATGATGGTTTCAAGTATGACCTTGAGGTGCTGTATGATTATTGAATGGAATCTCAAGATCACTCAAGACAACAAAGAAAAGATTGGACTATGGATATTGCTTTTAGCATTTTGTACATAATAAATTATGAAACTTTCATGTTGGTTATATTTACTTTTAAAACTTCCATTGATTTTTTTAACATTGTTTTTATTTACCATTTATTAGATGTATTAGAGATTTATTGTCAGAGGAGAAAACGTCTGTACCAATTCGATTATTTATATATATTATTACTTATATATATTATTACTTATATATATTAATTTGCATCACATTTGCTGATAATTCGTTTGCACACAAAATTGTCTACAACTCGATTGCTTACAAGAATTTAAATTATATAAAAAATTAATTTGTGTTTGTAAAACAGAATTTGTATTTTCAAAGCAGAGATAAAAAATTAATTTGTGTTTTCAAACAGAAAATTGATAGTTTTAAAACATAAAATAGTGTTTGTAGATACTAATCTG
>NW_017259538.1:882873-883131 GCF_001594045.1 Atta colombica | reverse complement strand
AATTTAATTAAATTTTTATAATAAGAATTTATAATAAGAAATTAAGAGAATAATATAAATAATCAAGTTGGGACGTTGTTCAGTGCGATTAACTCGTGATCCGGGTTCGATCTCTGCGCCATATGCGCAATTTTTCGCCATTCGAATTCGGCGTTAAACTGTAGGTCTCCTTGATAAATTCTAAGGAGTAAGAATGCAAACTACTATCAAATGTAAAAACATAAGCGAACCTCTGCTCTCCGAAAAGCTAAATTGATA
>NW_017259538.1:872883-882773 GCF_001594045.1 Atta colombica | reverse complement strand
TTAAAGTTTTTTAAAAATATCTTTTTTATTATTAAAAATTGTGTAATTTCTATCATTTCTAATATATACTTTTATTATTATTAATTATTTTAATGAATGGTTAAGCCTATAAAGAATCAAACAATATAATTTCATAATTATATTTTTGTATAAAATATTCTTTGCTATTATTAACCCAATAAATCTGTTTAGTTTTACTTTTTTAGCAATTTTGCTTAGATGGCAGCAACAATCAAAGAGAAATATTAAGTATCTTCCTAATTTTTCGATTACCGATAAAGTATCCATTCATGATCGCGTCAGATTTATAAGTAAAACAGAGTACTATATTTAATCCAGATTACAATGATAATCATGAACATTTATCTGAGATTGGTATTTTTCAGTCATAATTCACATTGTCGATGATTTAGCAAATAACAAATTCAAGCCAGCAAAGTAGTTTACAGAATGTACCGAGTAATAAAAATTGGTAGTTCACGTTTAGTTGCATAATATACTTTAATTTTGCTTTTTAGTTAGCGATGTTACAGGAATTTATTATAAATTATGTTTATTTATTTTTAAAAAAAGGCAATATAACTTATTTATATTGTTTCTTTCAAAAAGTGAGGCAACTAAAAAAATTAAATTTTTTTTTAGAGAAAAAGAAAAATTATTTTTTAACTAAAGGGAAAAAATTTCTAGGCAAAAAATTATCGATAAACAATATCGATAAAAAAAATATATTCTTGATATGATCAAATATCATTTTTGATATTTTTATTTCACAACTTTTCAAAACTAAGTTATGACAATTTTTTTATAAAGCTAAATTAATTTTTATCCTTTTGGTAATTGATAGGATAAATGTCTGTTTAACTCACTCATGGTAATAACTCATGTTTTTAAGTTGTGTCACTTTTGAGAGGACATGATCTGAACGATATGTTTCGGAAACATATGATTATGTATAATGTATGTATAATATATCTATAATTATATGTAATAAATAATTATATGTAATTATATGTAATATATAATTGTATAATCACTATAATTATATATAACGAGAATCCATAATTAAAAGAAATACTTTTTACAACTTGATTTCTTGTAAAATAAAAATCTATTTTATATTTTCAGAATTGCAATATTCCTTCGGCTAAGCCAAAAGTAAAAATGATTTTCTAACGTAATATGTAATTTAAACTTCTGTCGACTGGCTGTCGATTAATAGTCGAATTTGTGTTGCATGGATATTGTATATCAATTTACAGCAATAAATGGCGAAAAGCCTGCGAAAAATTGCTCGTGTCTAAATTTAACTTATTTTTACCTAATATATTAGGTTGTCCGGAAAGTTCATGCAGACTAACCTATATAATTTAATAAATGTATACTAAAATTTAAATCTTCTGAGTTTCAATTTTCCTTCAACATCAGCACGAACTTTCCGGACAATACAATACCTTGAATTATTAAATATTAATCTTAAATATCTGAATTTAAATTTTCCAATTTTACTATTATGCAATGATGTTTCGAAAATATTAGTACAAAACTATTAATAAAAAATGTTACATAATTATAAATGTTATTATAACGTGGAATCTAAAAAAAGTGAATAAATTTCCTATAATTACACACATTGCTACCAATGTGAATTTTTCATATTTCTGCGCTAATGCATTTTTTATGTTCAATTTTATGGATTTATTTTGTGGATTATCATGAATATCACGTTATTATATATTCAGAAGCTATTAAAAATTAATGTTCGTATTTATCAAAGATATTATTTCAGTATTAAGTACACATCGAATTGAGAAATTAGCTATAAAATAATTTATAATAATACATTAAAACTTTTTCATTTCACGATCTTCATTGGATTTCTCTAATTTAATTACGCAAAGTACGTATATGGATAGCCAATAAAGATTTAGAATAAAATCGATTTTTTATTAGAAAAAATAATAATAATAATTACCTATTACATTTTTATTAAGTACATTACACATGATAAATTTTTTTCCTTTCATAAAATGTTAGTATATAAATTTGTTGAATGCATGTTAAAATTGTTTGAATACATACATAAATTTTTTTTTTGCGTTTATAAAATATTTAATTTTTTGAAAAAACAAATGGTAGCAAAAATAAAACAATAGAAATCTACTAATTAATTTAACAATCTTTCTTCTATCATTTATTTTATTATTTTTACATTTTTATTAATATAATATATTTTCTTATTATCTTCATTGTTCATAATAATAAGTGTGGTAACTAAACTGCGCCTAACTCACTGCAACCCGTTTGCTAGACATTCTCGAGAGTCTTATATTATTAAAAAGTGCTTATACTATTGAGCGCTTGACGAAGTTCTAATTGTAAAACAAATGGCATCATTTCTTGTAAGAGATTTAACGCCCACCTGTATAAAACAGAACGATCATTAAAAAAAAAGATTGATTCCGTAAACTTCTCACCATTTCGTGCCTTCAATAACCTTAATCAGGAATGTTAGAATTGTGAGTCTTGCTGTGTCATTGACGGAAAACATATCAACGAAGAAATGAAATAGAAAACAGATGGATTCAAATTATAATAGGTGTAGTAAAAAGAAATCCATTATTTTTCCATTCAATTTCATGCAAAAATATATAATTACAAGTCCCATTTTATACAAGTGGAAGTTGAATCCTTCTTACGAGATAGAGAGCTTTACCAGCTTTGATCGCTACAATAGAACTAGTATATGTTTATTTAATTTATGTTTATTTAATTGTATTTTTACTGTATTTTTCATTAGAAAACAAAGCTGATAACGCACTACAGACTATATATATATTACGATCTATAATTTCAATTTAAGGCTACATACACTTTCTGACACTATCAATAAAATCGTATCATCGAAAGTAGACATGATTCATCTCTATAATACAGGACAGAAGCATACCAACTATATCCATAGGAGGGTTAATTGAATGGTCCTTGAACGACAAAATTTTAATTTCACGTCTGCTACATATGTAAAGTTGTTGAATTTTAATAAACGGAACTAAAAATTCAAACAAGTTAATTTTGTGAATTTTGTTTTATATATAATATTTATCTTGTAATATCTCATAAAGTTACAATCCCAAGCAGAACAACAAATCATGATAATGTCAAAATGATATTAAAATGAATCGGTAACAATTGAAAAATGACTTTTAATGATCATTTTGGAGTCATTTTGACATAATTTTGATATTATAATGACTTGTTGTTTTACTTAGGAAGTTATCTTTATGCAAATTTTCAGTCAGTATCAAATATATTTATCAAATATAATTACTAGTAGTTTCTATAATTACTAGCAATTATAGAGACTTTTAATAAATTCAATCTTTTCTAAACATTGTCAATTTAAGGAATAATTTAGATATATACTTATCTGCAAAAACGAGCTATAAAGACCCTTCATCACCTTCACCACAATTTTATTGGCGGTCCTCTTTACTTTGTAAATATTCACCCATAAAATAAACAAGCTACTAATAAAGTTAATAACCCGTTTTTGCAGATATATCCTTAACTTATTTTTTTTATTTTTATTATGTATTTTTATTTTATTATGTTTAAGTATTTTATCGTATTTCGCTAATGAAATTGCAATAACTTTTTAAATATTATTCTTTATTGTATTACCCTTTATACACTTCGATATTACGATTATAATAATTATTTACAATACAATATACACTTATCAAAATATTATAAAAATGAGGAGCATAATTAACACATTTTTGTAATGCGGGATTATACGAAAACGTCGAAAATACATAGGATAACACAAATTTTTCTAAACCAATGTTTAATGAAATATTGATAAACGCAGAAGAAATACTAACAACAATTAGATATTTATTATTAATTATTTACTATTAATTAAATACTTACTATTAATTTGCGAATAAACAACTTAATAATATCACGATAAAAAGTCATTAATATATTTATAACAGTACTATCATCGCGTTCAAGATAACTATCTTAATAATTTTATCATATTCAAATTCCTCCGCCTTATGCATGTACGCCGAATAATATCCGATACAAAAAAAAACAATCTTCATAGTGGAAAACGAATTTAATGTATTCTGATTTTACATAAACTATATAACATCCATTTGCAAAGAAAGGTTAAACAATCCATCAAATACTAGTGATCTTGTTAAAAGACTGTAGTATAAATGCCGAATCTTTCAGATTACTTAGTGTAGTAATAATTTTAGTAGCATGTCAATTACAATTACATTTTTATCACATCTTTAATATAATATTGAAATTCGCGAGAAAATATGTTCTGCTACACGTGATTAAAAATTATCTCTTATTAAAAATAAACGAATAGAATGATTTCCTTATGCAATAGGAAGGAATATATTTAATAACAAAATACATGCGTTATTGTAATTTTTTATACGTATGGGTACAAAAGTTTCTCGAACACCAACTGTTCGAGATGAGCCGAAGCCGATAATAAAGGGATTTTAAAGAATATTTATATTGAAAAATTTATAATACAATACTTAACAATTCTTTATTTTTAAAAAATTACAATTATTAATATCCCGTTAATGTGAGAGTACCTTGAATTCTTTGTACCCACACATTTAAAATTCAACTCATGTAAGCACGATAACTTTGCTAACTATAAAAAATTTTAAAAAAAGTTATGTAAATATAAACTCATAATATCTGCATGTATTTTATCATAAAAAAATGTATATATATATATATAAATTAATAATTAAAATATTCTACAATGGTGAGATGTCCAATATCTAAAAATAATTTTAAAATAACAATTAGAAAATTAAATATACACATTCGTAACCATATTTGTGTTAGAGCATTTATCGAAAAATTATAAGCAAATTATTTGTATAAAACTTAAATTTGTTTACTTAATAATTTGAATTTAAACGAATAATAATTATATATCCATATCAATTACATAATACTATAAATTCTTATTGTTATTAAGACGATATTATTGCTAACATTATTATTACTAATGGGAGAAACATTTAATAAAACAAAGAAAGCAAAAATTATATGATAAAATATATCATTGAATTAATGCTACGATTTGACTTTAAAATATGTAGCAATTATTATTGATTCAATAACAAAATTGTTATTACCAGTAACTACAGACGAGAAAACCTGGGATTAATTCCAATCCTGCATAAGAATCTCCGAAGAGATATCAAACTAGATTTCGCGAATGAACTTCACGAAAAACGACGAGGAATAATTCTCCATGATGAAAATAATTTCGATTTTCCATCGATACAAATCACGTAATCATTGGCATCTATCTGAAAGACAGCGATATGGGGCCTTTACAATAATTGTTCACTAAAATATACTTGTAATTTTATAATGTTAAAAAATGTAAATGTCGAAAAGCAAGTAAGAATTAATATTTAACCATTGGGTCAGTCAAAACTCCAATTTTTATCATTCATTTAATAAATTTGTACTAAATACGAAGAAAAAATTACGATTATTCTGAACATCAAATTTTTAATACGAAATTACTTAAAATTATTAATGACTTATTGACACAAAATAAAAATCTAAAAAAAAATCTAAAAATAAAAATAAAAAAAAGTTTTAAATTTACATATTTATCAAACTTATTAAATCAATAAACAATTTTTGTTTCAATTATATGTTTCATCGATTTTGTTTGTGTAATTTACATCAATTACGCAACAATTTGATTTACAAGATAAATGCTATTTGCGTTGAATAGATATTCAATACGAATATATATATTTCAATATATGTATAATTCAGTATATGTATAATTAATTAGTAACTCGGAAAAAAATTTTATGTATAATTATATATAATTATATAAAAATTATATAATTAAAATTAAAAAATATACACAATATATCATATAAAATATCATATAAAAAATTAATATATTTTATATATCATTATAAAATATGTCCATATATATAACATTTTTTCCCGGGAATCATTGTGCAAATTACAAAGTAAATATGATTATAACATTTATCCGGACATAGAGAAGTTTACATAAATTTTATATTACGTACCTAATACTATTATACATACATTTGTTTATCATAAAGTTAATTACAGTATTAACGCATTGCATAATTTGTACACGTATAGAATTTTACAAAAAAGTTAATTTCAGGGTAATTGAAAATTTAATAAAATTTGAAATTAATTTGGTTTATTTTTATATTCGATAATTGGATAATGGGATTCTGATAATTAAATAAAACTTAAAATTAATTTAAAATTTTATTCAATTTTTAATCCCTCATTTCCAATTATCAAGTATGTACATATGTTTAACCCTATCTGTCTAATTATCATCCTACTTAGATAATCTTTACCTATCGTCCATACATATGGTCCTGCCTACCGTGTATTATTCCTACTTTACTTCATAAATGTGCAGTAATACCGCGAATACAATATATGTTAATATGGCTCCGTTCAGAGAAAGTATTTTAAATAACGCTCAAAAAATATAAGAACTCGCAATTTGCGAGCAAATTACCCTCCCGAAAATTCAGTTTATCTTTTACAAACTTAGATTGGTATCACACACCAATCTACTTCTCAATGAGCAGAATGTCTAAAATTGACGCATAAGACAACTTTAAGATATCTTTAAGAATTCTTTAAGAAACACCTTCAACATACCTATTCCAAAAAGAATTCCAAAAGATCTTAAAGTCGTCTTATGCATCAATTTTAGACATTCTGCTCATTGGATTCAGAGATTTTTTTCTTTCTTTTGGTCAGATTGAACTTACTTTTTGTTGCCCCCAACATTTTGACTTCATTAGCCAAAAATTGATAAGAAGGAGAAATATTTCTTTTCTTTTATTGACTAATATCGCCGACAATAAGCATAAGATTTTATGTTTTTATATGATGCGCGAAACACGAACGCATCTCGAAGAGGGCATCATATTAATAAAATAGACTAAATAGTAATATAAACAATTATTATTATTAATAATAATAATAACAATTCTATTAATATACCAATAAATTTCGCGTTTATTCAAAATCAAAAATATAAATATTCGATTAAATATAAACGTAAATTTAAAAAATCTTTATGTCAATAATGTTTTTATTTTAAGAGTTTCGAATATTACGAAACTAAATTAAATTAAGCTTAATGTAAATTTTATAATGTAATCAAAAAGACTTATTTAAAAATAAATGACTGAAAATTACTAAATTGATTATCATCCGATAAAAGACCTATGTATATATTTTTAACGATTCGTTGCTGAATCTCATCTCAAAACATGAGATGAGAAATTCAGATAAATGATGTAAGATCCGGGAAAAGGGATAATTTTCCCTCATTTGAATAAATATATCCCTATCGTATTTTGTATCGTATCGTATTGTGTATTATTAAAATAATTTTTTAAAGAATTTATTATTTCAAAATTAAGTCTTTTAAGTCAAGCAAAACTCTGAACACGAAATAGTTATAAAACAAAATTCTTATATTTTTTGATAAAATGTATATTGGATCTTACATCATGCTTAATTACTGCTTTAACCAGTATAAAATCCAGTTATTACATAACTTATAAAATAGTTATTGGATAACTTATAAAAGACTAGGCTGAAGTAAGTGCATTGAGATAAATAATACTAATTAATAAAGCGTAAAATATCTTTTATAGAAAAGTGAGATTAATAAATTATATGCTCTACATTTTTATTATTATCTTATTAGTAAGATGTATATAATCAAAAATAAGTGTGAAACATAAGTAGAAGGAATTCTTAATAAATATTTCATATTATTAATATGTATATGTGTTTATATATAAGTATTGCTTTTTTGCATCAACTTGTATATACTTAATCATGAATGAATGTTTGGGAATAGGATAGATAGGAAAAATAATAAAACACTATTTATTAAACTGTAATAAAATTTTCTATATAATGGTATCTGTAGACAACAATTTCATATATTCATAATTATTAGTTTATATAATTTTTATATTTTTTAATTTCCCATATTTCATATATTTCAAAAATATGAATATTTTGATAAATTTTATTGTTTTTCGTTTTAACTTCTAAGATGTATTATTTTAATATAAAAAGCGGTCATCGAAAGAACTTATCATTTATTATATTTTTGAGATTAAATTACTTAATAACAAAGCGTTTACATTAATATGTATGAATTTACAATTAGTACACAAAATTTGAGCTAAATTCAGTAATAATTAGAAATAATTTCAAGTCCTCTTCAAAAAATTTTTCAAGCATAAATATATATAAACATACATAAATATTCATAAACATGTATAATCATATAAATCCGTCTATACATGTTCATACATTTCTTTTGTAAAATTACTATTTAGTGTAATAGAAATAAAAATAGTAATGTGAAAACATTAAAAATAATTAAAGGGTTAAATTTCGCATTGTTCGTTTCAGAAAAAAAAACAAGTTTGAAAAAATGTAAGAAAAATTGATCATACTCAATTATACATAATTTTATATATAATTATACATAAATCATTTTTTTACATTTCTTCAGACTTAATTTTTTTCTGAAAAAAAAAAAATATATACAAATAGTATAAAAATTACCCTTTTAATTATATTGAATTTTCATATTACTATTATTATTTCTAGCACACCAAAAATAATTTTACAAAAGAAAGAGACATGTATGAACATGTATGGACATATTTCATATATAATTATACATGTTTATGGATACTTATGTATATTTATACATATTTATATATATTCATGAGTGAAAAATTTTTTACTGAGTGGGTGTAACGTGATTATAAATTTCACAGTGCGTGTACAATAAATTCCATATAATAAAGAGATATCCAGGATTAAATTTATCCTAACCTGTTATTACTTATCCATTTTAAGGCAACGGATGTATGGAATGCTATACATATAGTTATCTGTATATTTTTAATAAATTGATGCATATGCATCTATAGATATAGGTATAATAATTAATAAAGTTACCACACATCCGTTACCTCAATAAAAAAATTAATTTATCACTCACCAACCAATGCGCAACAGCGGAGTTATTTGCAACATCGCTATGATGATTCTGTAACAAAAAAAATATAAAATCCAAATTAAAATAGAACAGAAGAAACAATCAATATTTTAAAAAATATTTATTAAACGCAAAGTTTTCTTGTAAATAATTATATAATTTTCTAAATATATAATTTTTATAAAAATCGAATTTTTTAATTTATCATTCAGTTAGATATATATAAAAATAATTATATATTTTCTAAAAAAGATCTTAAAAATACATATTTACAAAATTTTGAAATAATTTAAAATAATCCTCTTTTTTAGTTGTCATTTTTAAATCATAACAAAATAAAACGACTAAAGAATGGACAGAAAAAAGTATTGATTTTATATAAGCAAAAAATAGAAAGATATTTACCGCAAGGTTGCTCCGCCGGTACTCTCCTAGACTCCCTCCTGCTCCTCTCAGAATTGGGTTAACATCCACTCGTGTAAAACACTCGCGAATAGTGCACTATAATCGCGCGCGGACAATAACTTTTAATCCGATAACTTTAACGGCACTCCCGAAATAAACGAACGGCGCGACGAACCAGCTGCGATTCATTCACTTGTAATTAAATCGGCGAACGAGAGTACGTTAATTTCCCCGTCATGGAATTTTCATACGAAGAAAATGATTATATTCAAGTATCTAAAAATTTACCTAGAAATATCATTCATATCTGAAAATTTTTAGATACTTGAGAAAAATCATTCTTTTCGTCGTTAAATATCCTCTAAGC
>NW_017259538.1:868895-872783 GCF_001594045.1 Atta colombica | reverse complement strand
ATATATATATATATATATATATGTAGCTGAAGCCATCTTTAGGGAAACGAACCGAACTAATTTGTACTCCCAATAGATATAATGCAAAATGTTGTATTTTATGAATATTCACATGATATTGTACTATTACTGGTATCAAGTATGATTAATTATTCACAAAGTAACATTTTATATTATATTTAGCATTGTTCACGATAAAATTTCAAAAAATAATATGAAAAAGAACCATGCATGACACGACTACCTGTTTGTATGAATATCGTGAATGTACGTTTGAATGTATGTTTGTGTGAATAAGAGAATGACTGTGCGGTAATTACGCATAAACATGACGCGTCGCTTCGTGCCACCCCGTGTCGTTCCTTCCCCAAGGTCGCGTTCCAACCGTCTAACTGTCGAAATATTGGGTTGTTCAAAAAGTCATTGCGTTTTTTTCATTTGATTTTCAGTGTTTATTTAATATATGTTTATTTAATATACATAATGAATATTAATCAATGATGTATTAGACGTTCTGTTCGATGGTCTTTTGCCATCTCCCGGGCAACTTCATAATGCCACGTTCATAAAACTTCCCATCCTTCTCTGCGAGAAACTTGCCTAGATGCTATTTGATGAGATCTTCAGAAGCAAACGTTTTACCATTCAAGGAGTTTTGCAAGGAGCGAAAGAGATGGAAGTCTGAAGTGCAAGGTGGGCTATAATGGATGTGGTAACACATCCCATGTTGCAACAATTTTTGCCGAGTGACCAAACTTGTGTGTGGTCTTGCATTGCGTGGTGAAACACCTTTACGATCGATTAGCTCGGGACGTTTCTGTGCAATGGCATCACTTAATTTCTGCAACTGCTCACAGTAAACATCAGAATTAATCGTTTTGTTCTTTGGCAGTAACTCATAGAAGACTGGTCCCTTCCAATCCCACTACATTGACAGCATTACCTTCTTTTGGTGGATTTCCGCTTTGCTTGCCTTTCCGGTGCTTTACTTCACCTACTCCAACTTCTTTTTTGACTGACATTGTTGTAAACAATCCATTTTTCGTTGCCTGTGATCATACGCTTCAAGAATAGATCATTTTCTTCGCGTTTGATGAGTTGATCGCAGACGCTCATGCGATTTCGTCAAATGAATTTCTTTCAACTCATACGGTACCCTAACATCGAGCTTCTTTATGAAGCCTAGTGATTTCAAATGGCCATGAACATTTCCAAGGGATACTTTTAGAGCGGTAGCAAGCTCCCGAACCGTTGAATGCTTATTTGCTTGCACTAATTCTTTTATTTCATCGTCGTCAATCTTGAAATGCCTACCGGAGCGATGAGCGTCTTTGACTGAAAAATCACGGAATCGGGCGAACCAATTCTGGCACTGGCGTTTTTTGACGACATTTTCTGCCATAAACTCGACGCAACTTTTCCTTTGCTTCAATTGCTTTCTTCCCTTTTTTGAAGTAATAAACGGAATATAGCGAATATGCTCTTCAAAATTCTCCTATTTGAACCACAATTGCAAGCACAAAACTCGATCGAATCGTGTCAATTTTTTTTTTGGTTTTTAGGTTGAGTGTCAACAACAAAACGCGCGTAAACATTTGACATTCATGTCACGCTCGCATACAAATAAACGTGGACAAACGCCATCTATTAGATAAAACGCAATGACTTTTTGAACAATCCAATATTAACGCATATTACGAAGTAAAATAATATATTCTTAAATTTTTAATATTCTCCGATTAATGAAACAATTTCTTATATTAATTTAGTCTAATGGTGTTACACGTAAGTTTAAAGAATTTTTGAAACACAGAATAATTTACAACAATAGTAATATCATAAATTAATTTTTTAGCTAAAAAAAATTAAATAATGATTAACAAGACATTTAATAATATTTTTAGTCAAAGCTGTATTTAGCGCAAAAATTATTTCGCACAATATTCAAAAAATATCTTTATATAAATAAGAATGTATAGAATATTATCAACCTTTAAGTGTGAATTATTAAAAGAATAATAAAAATTGAGACATAATGTTGGAATATCAAAAATACTCCACATACAAACAATTATTGATTATTACATTTACTATAATCGTGTAAATAATATAGGATTTAACAAGTGCTAGAGAGTAAAACGCGATATGTATGAGAATACCCGTTCATCAAAATCATGTAAAATACGAATAATTGAATAATTGAATATTTTTCGTGCGCAATAATTGAGTATTCTAAGGGTGTCTGACGAACAGCGAAGGGAGCGTGTCACGTGGTGAACAGGGTAGGAAATATGTCGCGCGGTGATTGACTACGTCATCACTTCGGCATTCGCTCGGTGACCTCGAAGGGAGACGAACGTATTTTACGAATCGCTCCGCGTGTCGCATTAGTAAAAATTAGATATCTACAAACGCAAATAACGTAAGATTGCCTAAAACTAAAGTTATTAAGGGTTAATAGATTACGTTGTAATGGTTTTTGCTTTATTTCTTACATTTATTACGCACATACACAACTCATGAATATTTTAGATATTGTCTTCTTACAAGTACAATATAAAAATGACATTCTTATTGTTAGATATTTCAGACTGTGGCTTTTTATCACTTTGAATCGCATTCTTAATACGGGAAAAGTAACAGATAAATTATATTTAAATTACATAGTATTAAATTACATAGTATCTCTAACTAAATTACATAGTATCTCATCTAGTACGCATGCTATTTAGTATTATACGCACTATTTCTATTTAATCGAAATTGTTTCATAATTTAAAATAAATTTTGCGTTTATCTTCATTTAAAGGATGTATGATTATTATTAATCATAATTATTAATCTTTATTAATCTTTAATTGTAAATTACAAAAAAGAACAATAAAAATTGAAATATAATGATGAGATATCAAAAGCACTTCACGTGAGCAATTATGTAAGAAACCATGCTAGTAAAAATCTTTTTTTACATTTTGCCTTTTATCAGCGCATTGTAATATTGATACGAAATATTTAAAATTTAAAAATGAACATTAAATATATTCCTCGGTATATCATAATATAATTAAGATATTACATTAACGACTCGCACCACTAAGACTAGATTAATAAGAAATTGTTTCATTAATTCGGAGAACATTAAAAATTTAAGTATATATTATTTTACTTCGTAATATGCGTTAATATGTCGACAGTTAGACGATTGGCGCGCGATTTTGGGGTGGGGACGGCACGGAGTAACGCGTCATGTTTACGCGTAATTACCACGCAGTCATTCCCTTACCGATATTCGTACGAACAGGTAGTCGTGTCGTGCACAGCTCTTTTTTACATTATTTTTTGAAATTTTATCGCGAACAATGCAAAATATAATACGAAACGTTGTGAATAATTAATCATACTTGATACTAGTAATAGTATTATATGAATATTAATAAAATACATTTCGTATTATATCTAATATCATTTTTTGCGATTATTATATGTTTCAAAAAGAAATGTGAAGAAGAGCGGCATGTGACATAGCTACTTATCTGTACGAACGATATCATACGAGTCATAGAAAAACAATGTTACTTAACATGAATATTCTTATGCAAATAACAATTTTTGCTTTTACAATTAATATAGTTTAATAACTTAATTAATTTTGTGTTTTATGCACCTTTTGTTATATGATTCGTTTAAAAATTAAATGTAACTTTGGCCCTATTTATCAATAATAAAAGAAATCTTCTCTTTTTTATTAATCTCTAATCCATTCCATTGACTCTAATCATATCTTACAGACATCATAAATAAAAGATTCAACCTTTTATCTGCTCTAAATTTATTTCGCAATGATCACAAATTGCAGACGTGTATTTGATATTCGTTTCTAAAAATTAA
>NW_017259538.1:864675-868795 GCF_001594045.1 Atta colombica | reverse complement strand
ATATATATATATATTACATTTTTCAGATTATCTTCTCTCTCACGAGTATGACCTTAACATGTTGGAAGGGCTCAGTACCTAGAGGATATTTACACGAACCTACCACCTTGATCAAAAAGATTCCGGAATTATTACCAGGTGATGCTCTGAGTCAGCTGATTTCAGTTCTGTTTTTTTGGTTAGGTTGCCACATCTATCATTGACATTCCCACCAAATTTTATCACCATAGCTTGACATTTGTAAAAGTTACGCCGTCTTGAGTACATCTACCTCTGTACGTATTTTCGATTTTTTACAGTTTTAAAAATGGAGTTGAATTTGCAATAACGAGTTTGTATTAAATTTTGCGTTAAAAGTGGATTCAATGGTGTGAAAACCTTGGAAATGTTGGGAAACTGTTTCGGCAATGATACTCTAAAGAAAACAGCCGTTTATGAGTGGCACGAAAAAACCATTACGGGGAACGCGTTTTAACAGCCGAAAGGAGATAATGGAAAAATCGAAGACGGCTTTGATGGCTATACCGACAATAGAGTTCCAGAAATGTTTCGAAAGATGGATCAAGCGCTGGCATAAGTGAGTTGCAGTCGATGGGGAGTACTTTAAAGGGAGTACTTTAAATACAATATCACTTTTGATGAATAAAACTTGTATTTTGAATTTTCTGATATATCTATATAGATACTATTACCTATATCTATAGATATCTATAGATTATGCATCAATTTATTAAAAATATACAGACAACTATATGTATAGCATTCCATACATCCGTTGTCTTAAAATGGATAAGTAATAATAGGTTAGGACAAATTTAATCCTGGATATCTCTTTATTATATGGAATTTATTGCACATGCACTGTGAAATTTATAATGTCACGTTACACCCATTCAGTAAAAAGTTTTTCACTCATGAATATACATAAATATGTCTAAATATGTATAAATATACATAAATATCCATAAACATGTATAATTATATATGAAATATGTCCATACATATTTATATATGTCTCTTTCTTTTGTAAAATTACTTTTTAGTGTGCTAGAAATGATAATAGTAATGTGTTCAATATAATTAAAAGGGTAATTTTTATATTATTTGTTTTAGAAAAAAATCAAATCTGGAGAAATAACTTATGTATAATACAATTATTAATTATATACAAAATTATGCAAAATTGTATAGGATTAATTTTTTTTACATTTTTCCAAATTTATTTTTTTTTTCTGAAACAAACAATGCGAAATTTAACCCTTTAATTAATTTTAATGTTTTCACATTATTATTTTTATTTTAATTACATAAAAATTTTTATTACATTAAAAAGTAATTTTACAGAAGAAATATATGGACATATTTCGTATATGATTATACATGTTTACGAATATATATGTATATTTATATATATGTATATTTATATGTATTTATGCATGAAAAATTTTTTAGGAGAATTGGAACTTGGAATTATTTTTAATTATTATTGAATTTAGCTCAAATTTTGTAAATTCATATGTGTTAATGTGAACGCTTTGTTATTAAGTAATTTAATCTCAAAAATATAATAAATAAAAGGTTCTTTCGATGATCGCTTTTTATATTTAAAAAATACAACTTAGAAGTTAAAACGAAAAAGAATAAATATTCGTATTTTTGAAATATATGAAATACGAGAAATTAAAAAATATAAAGATTATATAACTAATAATTATGAGTATGAAATGGATTGATTATCTATTGATTCCATTATATAGAAAAGTGTTTATTACAGTTTAATAAATATTGTTTTATTATTTTTCCTATCTATCTTATTCCCAAACATTTATTCAGAATAAGTTTTATATAAGTTGATGCAAAAAAGCAATACCTATATAAATATATACATATACGTATAATAAAATGTTTATTAAAAAATTCCTTCTACTTGTGTTTGTGTTTCAGACTTATTTGTATACATCTTACTAATGAAATGATAACAAAAATTTTAGAGCATATAATTCATTAATTTCGGTTTTCTATAAAAGACATTTTATATTTTATTAATTATTATTTATCTCAATGCACTTATTTCAGCCTAATTTTTTATAAGTTATATAGTAACTGGATTTTATATCGGTTAAAGCTGTAACATGATATAAGATCCAATATACATTTTATCAAAAAATATAAGAATTTTGTCTTATAACTTTTAAAATCGCATTCAGAGTTTTGCATGACTTAAAATACTTAACTTTGAAATAATAAATTCTTTAAAAAATTATTTTAATAATACAAAATACGATAGGGATATATTTATTCAATTGAGAGAAAATTATCCCTTTTCCCGGATCTTACATCATTTATCTGAATTTCTCATCTCATGTTTTGATTGATTCAGCAATGAATCGTTCGAATCGTTAAAAATGTAAATATAAGCATTGAATTTTATCGGATGATAATCGATTTAGTAATTTTCAGTCATTTATTTTTAAATAAGTCTTTTTGATTACATTATAAAATTTATATTAAACAATTTAATTTAGTTTCATAATACTCAAAACTCTTATAATAAAAACATTATTAACAGAAAGATTTTTTAAATTTACGTTTATATTTAATCGAATATTTATATTTTTGATTTTGAATAAACGCGAAATTTATTGGTATATTAATAGAATTGTTATTATTATTATTAATAATAATAATTGTTTATATTACTATTTAATCTATTTTATTAATATGATGCCCTCTTCGCGATGCGTTCGTGTTTCGCGCATCATATAAAAACATAAAGTCTTATGCTTATTATCGGCGATATTAGTCAATAGCGAAAAGAAATATTTCTCCTTTTTATCAATTTTTGGCTAATGAAGTCAAAATGTTGGGGGCAACGAAAGGTAAGTTCAATCTGGCCAAAAGAAAGAAAAAAATCTCTGCACGAATCCAATGAGCAGAATATCTAAAATCGATGCATAAGACGACTTTAAGATCTTTCGGAATTCTTTTTGGAATAGGTGTGTTAAAGGTGTTTCTTAAAGAATTCTTAAAGATATCTTAAAGTTGTCTTATGCGTCAATTTTAGACATTCTGCTCATTGAGAAGTAGATTGGTGTGTGACACCAATCTAAGTTTGTAAAAGGTAAACTAAATATTCAGGAGGGTAATTTGCTCGCAAATTGCGAGTTCTTATATTTTTTGAGCGTTATTTAAAATACAAAAAAACCAACAACAGGATTAATGAGAGACAGCGCGGATAATCAAGCACAAGTTTGATAGATAAAAAGAAATCTACAAAACTTGCGTTTAATTATCCGCGCTGACTCTTATTAGCCCTGTTATTTATTAATTCTTTTGTATTTTAAAAATTGGAAGAGCTTGTTTTAATTACATTATTACTTATTGCTTATTTATTATTAGTATGATCGCGCTTAAGTTATACCATTGAGTTTATTGATACATGATAGGATATGGTTAGACATTAGCAGCGTTCAGCAGAGAAAGCAGCTTTACACTGTTGTAAAATTCTTTAATATGATTGGTTTGTACATTTAAATCCAAAAGCAAGAACCAATATTGAAAAATTTTACAACAATCGAAAATCTACTTTCTCTGAACGCAGCCATATTAACATATATTGTATTCGCGGTATTACTGCACATTTATGAAGTAAGGTAGGAATACACGGTAGGTAGGACTATATGTATGGACGATAGATAAGGATTATATAAGTAGGATGATAATTAGATAAATAGAGTTAAACATATGTACATACTTGATAATTGGAAATGAGGGATTAAAAATTGAATAAAATTTTAAATTAATTTTAAGTTTTATTTAATTATCAAAATCCCATTCCAATTATCGAATATAAAAATAAACCAAATTAATTTCAAATTTTATTAAATTTTCAATTACTCTGAAATTAAACTTTTTTGTAAAATTCTATACATGTACAAATTATGCAATGCGTTAATACTGTAATTAATTTTATGATAAACAAATGTATGTATAATAGTATATAGGTATGTAATATAAAATTATGTAAACTTCTCTATGTTCGGATGAATGTTATAATCATATTTACTTTGTCATTTGCACAATGATTCCCGGGAAAAATGTTATATATATAATGTTATAT
>NW_017259538.1:862283-864616 GCF_001594045.1 Atta colombica | reverse complement strand
GATATATATATATTATATATTATATATTTTTATATAATTATACATAAAACATTTTTTATCGGGTTACTAATTAATTATACATATACTGAATTATACATATACTGAAATATATGTACAATTATGTAAATATGAAACCGGAATTTTTTAATAGAAAATATACGTTTATTGCATGAAAATGATAAAAAATATTTTATTCGAAGTATTCCCCATCGATAGCTATATATTTTTTCCACTTGTTTGACAATTTGGATGCCACGCCAAAAAAATTGTTGCTCTTTTTTACCAGTCATCTAGCCATTTTTTCGTATATCTTCGTAAGAAGTGCTGCTAAGCAAGTGCGTGTCCCATCGATGCAAATAAGTGGTAATCGGACGGAGCCAAGTCTGGTGAGTAAGCCGCATGCGAAAGTATTTCCCAACCAAATGCCTTAATCGTTTCTTTGACCAGTTTTTCTGTGTGTGATGGTGCATTATCATGAAGCAAATCACTTTGTGTTGCCTTTTTTGATATTCTGGTTGTTTTTCACACAAAGCTTGATTCAAATTGATTATTTTGTTGGCGTTCAGTATTAACGGTTTTGCCAGGTTTTAACAGCTCATAATAGATCACACCTTTCTGATCCCACCAAACACAGAGCATTGTCTTCCGTCCATAGCGATTTGGCCTTGTAGTCAATGTCGATGGTTCGCCTGGAGTTATGCATGATCTTTTATTAGGATTCTCAAAATATATCCACTTTTCATCGCCAGTCACAATTCGATGGAGAAATGACTTTCTTTTGTAAGGGCGAGCAGCATTTCGCAAGTGGTTTTTCGGTTTTCCTGCTATCTTTCATTCAGTTGTGGAACCCATTTTTCCATCTTTTGGATCTTTCCCATGAATTTCAAACATATGGAGACGGCTTCTCGTGTCACATTCAACTGATCCGCGAGTTGTTGTTGAGTTTGAGCGTCATCCTCATCCAACAATGCTTGCAATTCGCTGTCTTCAAATTTTTTCGGTGGTTTTCCATTCTTCGTTTCTCACGTCAAAATCGCCACTTTTGAATTTTTCAAACCACTCAAAGCACTGTGATTTATCAAGAGCATGCTCACGTAAGCTTCGACAAGTATTCGATGCGATTCTGCAGCAGTTTTCTTCAAGTAACAGAAAATCAATGCTGTCCGCAAATCGTAGTCGTTTCCAAGCACAAAATTCGACATGTTCAACGCTGTTACAAACTGTTATATGAAACTTGTATTGTTGTGAGTTGAAAATCTTTGTCAGATGTCAGAACAAGGAAATGGCGTCAATGGTGCCGACGGCAACTACATTGATTACGGCCATCTATTGGTAAATTCCGGTATATACATATTTATATATCTGGTATCCGTATTGAATATCTATTTAATGCAAATAGTATTTATCTTGTAAACCAAATTGTTGCATAATTGATGTAAATTATGCAAAATCAATGAAACATGTAATTGAAACAAAAATTGTTTATTGATTTAAATTATTTATTGATTTAAATTTGATAAATATGTAAATTTAAAACTTTTTTTTATTTAGATTTTATTTTGTCAATAAGTCATTAATAATTTTAAGTAATTTCGTATTAAAAATTTGATGTTCAGAATAATCGTAATTTTTTCTTCGTATTTAGTACAAATTTATTAAATGAGTGATAAAAATTGGAGTTTTGACTGAACCAATGATTAAATATTAATTCTTACTTGCTTTTTGACATTTACATTTTTTAACATTATAAAATTACAAGTATATTGCAGTGAACAATTATTGTAAAAGCCCCATATCGCTGTCTTTCGCGTCAGATAGATGCCAATGATTACGTGATTTGTATCGATGGAAAATCGAAATTATTTTCATCATGGAGAATTATTTCTCGTCGCTTTTCGTGAAGTTCATTCGCGAAGTCTAGTTTGATATCTCTTCAGAGATTCTTATGCAGGATTGAAATTAATCCCGGGTTTTCTCGTCTGCAGTTACTGGTAGTAACAATTTTGTTACTGAATCAATAATAATTGCTACATATTTTAAAGTCAAGTCGTAACATTAATTCAGTGATATATTTTATCATATAATTTTTGCTTTCTTTGTTTTATTAAATGTTTCTCCCACTAGTAATAATAATGTTAGCAATAATACCGTCTTAATAACAATAGGAATTTATAGTATTATGTAATTGATATGAATATATAATTATTATTCGTTTAAATTCAAATTATTAAGTAAACAAATTTAAGTTTTATACAAATAATTTGCTTATAATTTTTCGATGAATGCTCTAACACAAATATGATTACGAATGTGTATATTTTCTAATTGTTATT
>NW_017259538.1:857222-862183 GCF_001594045.1 Atta colombica | reverse complement strand
ATATATATATATATTTCTAAAATACATGCAGATATTATGAGGTTATATTTAATAAATATTGATTTTTATCGATATTTACATAACTTTTTTTAAAATTCTTTATAGTTGACAATGTTATCGTGATGACATGAGTTGAATTTTAAATGTGTGGGTATAAAGAATTTAAGATAAGTCGAATGGGTACCCTCATATTGGGATATTAATAATATCATAGTGGGATATTAATAATTGTAATTTTTGAAAAATAAAGAATTGTTAAATTTTATAATAAATTTATAATAAATTTTATAATAAATTTTTCAGTATTAATGTTCTTTAAAATCCGTTATTATCAGATCCGGGGTCATTTTATGGATGAGTATAACTTATAAAGAGGACCGATAAAATTGGTGGGGATGGTGGAGAGCCTCTATAGCTCGTTTTTGCAAGTAAGTATATATAATTTATACCTTAAATTGACAATATATGTTAAGAAAAGATTGGATTTATTAAAAGTCTATAATTGCTAATAATTATAGAGACATATTAGTAATTATATTAGTAATTTGATAAATACTGGCTAAAAATTTACATAAAGATAACTTCCCAAGCAAAACAACAAATCATTATATGATATCAAAATTATGTCAAAATGACATCCAAAATGATAATCAAAAGTCATTTTTCAATCGCGATGATTCATTTTAATGTCATTTCGATATTATCATGACTTGTTGTTCTATTTGAATTTTATAAGATATTATAAGATAAATTATATATTAAAAAAATTCACTAAATTAACTTGTTTGAATTTTCAGTTCCGTTTATTAAAATTCAACAACTTTTATTTACATATGTAGCAGATGTAAAATTAAAATTTGTCGTTCAAAGGATCATTAAACTATCCCTCCTATGGATACTGGATAGTCCGCACGCTTCTGTCCTAAGGATGTATTACAGAGACGAACCACGTCTATTTTCGACGATACGATTTTATCGATAGAATCAGAAAATGTATGTAGTCACGTAGTTCCAAACTGAAAATGGATGTACTGGCAGTAGTGTACGGGCGATTTTAACAGTAACAGGAAAAAGGCCGACATGAGCTTTCTCAGGTTTCTCTTTGAAATGCTTTAACTAAAAAAATGATATATAATGTTTTGCAAAATGGATCTTTTACATTTTATGGAGATGTATTCGTTATAAATATGTGCTTCTATTTTTAAATGTACATTTTTTTTGCATGTAGTAAGACAAGGAATAAAATATAAAATGAATTATAAAATATAAAAAGAAATCACAATAAAATAATGTTAATAAGTGCTTGGAAAAATTTATTAAATGTATAAATAACGCTAAAAATATATTTTTTAAATAAAAATAGCATTACTTAAAAAATGCTAGTTAATAATAAAAAAACTACGTATTTTAGAATTGTTAGTAGTGTTAACAAAAGGGTACATAATAATATTTTTAAAAAAGAATAAAATAAAAAACCGATAATCATTTTAGTACATTTCATAATAGCAATATACTTTTCAAATTTTTGTAAGTGATGTTAAGTACCTTTTTTAATTAATTTAACAAGGTTTTTAACAAGACTCCTTTTAAATAACACCTTATTCTCGTGATGAGAGAAAGTTTAATACTTGGAAGAATATCTCGAAGTTAAATATTATAGACGACAATTAACGACAATTAAAGAAGGCTCAAAAGATAAAATCTAATATCTTAAAATGCAGAATTAATTTTACAATCTTGTAGAATTAAATATCATATGATATGACTAAACAAAATTTTAATGTTATAATAGATGTTTAAATTGACAGATACTAATTAATTAAATTTAAATTCATGAAATTTTAATAATAATGATATATATTAATACTGAATTATATGATATTATAGAATTATTAAGTTATAAATTTTGTGCTATATTATTTAATTATTTGTAACTATAATTCTAAATTTCTTGTAACTCTAAAGCTGTGATCTTTTTTATATTAAAATCTTTATAAATCTAATTAACTCTAATTAATTATTATTTTATAAATATTATGAAATATGTTATGTATCGAGAGAGAGAGAGAGAGAGAGAGAGAGAGAGATTGCGGGAATTAATATGTAATATACATGCTATTTTCGTACATACAGTTTTTATTCGGAAATATTATAAGGACACTAAAAATTATATACTTAAAATGTCGCGCGTCGCTTAAATTCTACAGAATACATGTTCAGAGAGGCACGGGATGGTATATTCAACTTTTCATCTTTCGCTTCATCGGCCGCGAGGCTTCGTTATCGTTCCGTCTATAAGTATCTCTAGAAAGCAACGAGAATTGGGAGGGCAAGGATCCGGTGTGATTATGTACAAGTGGGAAGTCTCTGGAATTGTCTTGTTCTCGTCGAGCATCAATTTTCGAGAGTCGCGTCTCTAGACGTGCAGGCTTGTCACTCTCGTCACGCGGGCGGAAGGAGACGAGCTTTTTCCCCGCGATTATACGCGATGGCGTTTCCCCACGAGAAATCGATCAGTCCTCGCGACCGTATGCGGCGATATGCGTTTTACCGATCTTAATTTACATAAATAATAATAATTATAGTCGAGTCGCGGAAGAGAAACCGGGCGCGGTACGTTTCCTCTTGCGAAAGCAGAGGTGCTTCGCTCTACATTAATATTAGTGTTATGACCCGATCTTCAAGCGGCTAAGATGACACTTTCTAATCGTGATAAGATGATTCCGAGATCTCATCCGAAATTTCGCGCCTCAACGCGCCCCATCGCCCGATTGCTTTCTCTGTATCTTTCAGAGCCGCGTCCTCGTTTCGATCGGTTCGCCGTGGTCAATTATCACGTCTTATTCGACGTGATTCCCGGACTTGCCGGAAAAATGATCGATCTCTGATAATCCGATCACGCGATCGGCTGACGCGTCGGCGCGTCGTTTGTTTCGCGGATGATGGATCACTTTCTCGCGGAGAAGCCGTCGCCAGTCGGGTCCAACAACCATGGATAGTTATTGGGACATTCCATGCAGGTAAAGAGACGCAGAGTCTCTCCGGGTAACTCTCTAGTCGTTAGAGGACAAGCATTGGGCAACGAGCAATAGGGCAAACCCTTCTCGTCACAGGTCTCCTTCCAGTCCTGAAAATCTCTGAGCGCGGAGAGCTCAGTAGGCTGCTGCATCCATTTAATTACCTAGAAAATAAACGAGATTTAAAATTTCTACTCTTTAATGTATGAATACATTAATGATTATTACACGGAATTTGCGAAGTATCTAAAAATTTAGGAAGATAAAGATATCTGAAAATAACTTATACAGCACAGATCTCCAAGAAATATCCTAAGAAATATCCTACTTTCAGAATATGTTCTAGGACGTTTCTTAGATAAAGTGTATCGTGTGGAATAGACCTCGCACTTAATAAAAAAAAAATTAATAATTATGAAATTAATAATAACAAATTAATAATTATGAAATGATATTATAAAATAATGGAAAACTAAGTTCTGATGAAATGATTGAAAAATTAATTATCTAATAATGAATTATCTAATAATAAGTTTTTGAGCTATAATATATCAAAGGCTTGTGCTCATAGAGTATCTTTATGATATTTTTGTTCGCACGTTACACAAATGAAATAATTTATTTCATCTAATTTTTAATATATTTTTAATATATAATTTTTTTTGTTGGACCATCAAAATAATTATGTAATGAAATTCAAGCATGATGAGCAATGCTAAAAAAAGTTTTGATATTTTAGTAACCTTTACATAATTACTTTCATAATTCGACAAAATTATTTTTAGATTTGTATTTATTTATTTTTAGATATTTCCGCAAAACCGTTTTCTCTCTCTTTCTGCAAAAAATACAAGCTCGATCTCTCACCTGAACCATAGTGACGAAATATACGTCGCTCCTGGCGATCATTTCCTCGATGAACTTGATTAGCTCATCCTTGTATTCTTTCTTACTCTTCAACCAGGACGCGTGGAAGTGCAAACCGAGCGGCGCTCTGTTGCTATTGAAATGCCTGTTAAAGTTGTGTCTGAGCAGACGAGCGAACTGCTCGCCAGTCTGGATGTTGGAACAGGAATCAACCATGTGACAACCTGGCAAGGACTCGTCGAAAGTAGGATCATCTCTGCGGTCCAGCTCGTTCATCACCATCTCCCAAACTGGATGTGATCTCGACGGGCAGTTGCCACCATTGCCGTTGCACTTGTGGGGCATCCTGAAGTACAACGTGTACGGCCAAATTGGCACACGTCCCAGAGATGCAGTGATGGAGGCATCATATACGAAGAACTGATCAGCCATCATCTCGAACTGTTTGTTACCACCGACTCTAAGGTAAGGGGCTCGCACACCAATGATGGAGCCATCGGTGATGTTGGCGAAACGCTCGATGATCAGTCTAGCACCAGCCATCTCTGCCAGCCAGTCGTCGTACGTACCCTGGCTCCAATATTGCGGATCTTCCTTGTGTGTCAATGAAAACACCGCGATCTCATGACCGCGTCGATGAAGATCCTGCACCGCCGAATAGTTAGTGTACTTGTGAGAAACGAAGAATGTACCGCGGATCTGGCAGCCGTTCGGGTTCTGACGTTGTCCGTTAAAGATCTCCTCGTAGAGATCGATATTGTCCACATTCACAGCGCCGTTGAAAGTGATTGTGATCATCTGCGGCACTTGCTGGGGATCAATGTTGCCGGGTATACGGGTGCCGTCGGCCGAACAGTAGCAGTCAGGTAGGACGCATTGCGTGGGATCGCAATCTGGAGCGCGGTTGGGATCGGTTTCCACGGCTATAAATTAAATATACTTCTAATAATACGTATGTTGATTTTAAAAATATTAAAGGAATTTCTTTATTTAAATCGAATCAATTCAAAGAATCACTGAAGAAAGAGTCTAGTAGTAGCTACCAAATATTGAAATATATATATATATATATATATA
>NW_017259538.1:855561-857204 GCF_001594045.1 Atta colombica | reverse complement strand
TATATATATATTAGGTGTAGTAAAAAGAAATCCATTATTTTTGAAATTGAATGAAAAAATAATGGATTTCTTTTTACTACACCTAATATATAAGTTTTTTTACAGTTTTTTAATTTAGGGGGGATAGTAGCATTTCAGATTAATTGTGTTAAAAGTTATCAGCGCTCAATCTTATTTAAAATAAAATTCATTTAAAATGAATATATATTGTATTATTTGAAACATCTAACTTGTGTGTATGTGTAATAGGTTGGCATTCTTCTTCGTATTTGATGAAATACACATTTTTTTTTCAGCTATATACGTATAATACCAAGCTGTCTCGATACTAAAGTTACCAAAGACATTCTTATACATCTACTTTGATATTTTAACAATTATGTTCGATGTTTCTATTTTTACACAAGGCGATTATAATCCAAATCTGGGATCAGCTCATGTTAATATCGGTAGGCGAACATCGTAGTCGATGGTATGTTGCAACACTTACTGCAGGCATTCTCGTCGGACTCGTCCTTGCAGTCAGGTTTGCCATTACAGAAGAGTTCCTTGTCGACGCACTCGCCGTTACCGCACGACAATTTTCCCTCTGGGCAAACGGGTTCGTCGGTCTTAAGGATGGGCAAGACCTTACGCGGCTCTGTAAAATGCAATCTCCGTTAGACCGCGCAACGCTCGTCTGCTAATTGATTACCAAGATATCGAGCAGAAATCCATCGAACATCAATAGGAAAGCCATAGAATGCCCAGTACGAGAAAATATTTATATATGCGCTTTTAATCAATTTGTAACGTAAATCAATTAATTTTTTTATCGTAAATCAATAAATTAGAACTTTAATCGGAAAATTTTTTTATTAATAAATCGGTTTAAAGTTAATTTCATTAATTAATAAATGTTATTAATAGATAAAAGATCTTGTAGTAATCTTGTAATAATAAATTACCAATTATTGTATGAGATCGTTATCGTTATCGCATTCTACATAATTTATTTATAAAGAACTAGACTGGTGGTGCAATCAAGGCAATTAAGATCTCATAATAAGCACTTTATGGCCAGTTACTGAACATTATATGAAATTCTCATTGTTCTAAGTAATTCACGTGATCAGATATAGGTGTAATCAAGGCCCGAATGCCACTTTTCCCCATTTATTTACACGCAGCAGCGTAGGAACCGTGTCGTTCTATATCAGGTCTGTCCAATTTGAGCTCCGGAGGAAAGTGTAAAGCTATCGACGCAAAAAAATTCAATGTGGGTAGAGATTTCAGAGACTGTAAAGTTTTAATATGCACCTAAATAACACTTATCAACACTTTATAGTTCCTAAAATCTTACATTAAATTTTTTTATGTCTATGGCTTTGCGTTTTGACTTCGAAGCTTAAATTGGACAGGTCTGTTCTATAGTAGACTTGGAATGCAAAGATGCAAAATAAAACTGTTAAGCTGAGGGAGATTGTGCTGAATTAATTCGTGCCGCCCAATTTTCACAGTTTATCTCATCACCTTAGCGAGCAGTAAATTAAATCTCTACTTTAGATATTTTTTAACACGCGACAGCGTAAAATCTTTGAGCTATCTGTATATATACAGATAACTCAAAGATTTTGAGTTTTTGAAATTTTTCTGGAGTAGAG
>NW_017259538.1:847384-855461 GCF_001594045.1 Atta colombica | reverse complement strand
ATATGTATATAATATATATACAGGGAAAAATTATATATGTCTTTTTCTCGTAGGATTTTGATGAAATGGCTCGTGGTCAAATTCTGATATAAGATCTTTATTGTGAAGAAGAAAACGCTTTAACTCTTCATTATTCATGAGGACTCTAGGATATCCTTATCTTAAATTCGAATGAGTGTCATTTATACTCATTATTTTAGTATTATTATAATTGCTTATACAGACTTCGAACGTCCTAAAGACATACACGAAGTGTACGAGAAGTGTCCAGAAAACGTCCTTCGCATAAAATATGACGTCTAAATATTCCACAATTTAAAAAAATATTTATATTTATCTTTATCTCAAAAGAATGTATAGAATATTATCAATCTTTATTTAATTATAAATTATTAATAAGAACAATAGAAATTGAATTAGAATATTGGGATGTCATAAACACTCCACGCGAGCAATTAAGTTAAAAAAAATCACATGAGTAATGCAGGATTAACAGCACTCATTCCTATGCTACTGCCCTCCGAGTTTTTTTCTTATTTGAATCCTTCGTTGGAATGGAAATTTCGTCTCGTCTCGTTTATTATCCTTTTTTATTTTCATCTTGTAGCTCTTTTCTATATTTGCATTGACTACAAAATGCAGAATTTGTCGGTCGGTCAATATTCTGCTCAGAGCTTCCCATTTCATTCTCCATGAAAGGGTATACATATACGTCTCGTCCTGCAACCACTTTACCAGTTCTCGCAGGAAGACTATTTGTCTTTCGCTCAATGGCGAAACTCCAAAGATAAACTTTGACTTGGCATTTGTCTGCCTCGTCGACTGGCAGCGATGCACGCAAGCCGTTATTCGTGTGTAAGAAAATGAGAGAGGCAAGAAGAAAGAGAGAAAGTGAAAAAAATTTTTGGAAATATGATAGTGCGAGCAAAATTGTAAAGGAGAGAGAATAACTGTTGCGAAATTAAATTAGAATGTAAAAGCAGTATGGGCATGAGGAATTTGGCATATTTGATTCAATGTCGCGATTTTCAGGATTAATTGATGAACGTGATGAAGATGTGAACAACATATTCTCTTTTTGTTATTTCTTTACATTCGTGAAGATTCGATTTGTCAAGACCTTCCATGTTTGGAAATCGATGATTTTTATGCCTGCACCTTTTAGCTTAGCTGCCATTTGTAATCGAAAGAAAGTATGCGACAGATCCTGTTTATCGACAGCTGCGACAGATTAAAATTACGAAAATGAATGTGAAAAAACATCTCATTATCATTTCCCGTCATCTGACAATTGTGAAAAAGAAGAAATCTCTTTCAGAGATTAATGATTGGATTGATTGAACGTTTTGAGACTTAGTAGTAAAAGCGAAAAGAGTAGTAAAAGCGAATCAGTCAGACGGCTGGCCCTAGTAACTGAGGAGGTACTCTTATAAGGAGGCCAGACCGTCGAAGCGAAACCGATCTGGATATAGAGAGAAAGATCGGCGAACGAATACGTGCAACCTCGTACCTGGAGCGAATTAGGGAGAGAAGGGGGAGCAATGTTCTAAATGTTAGAAAATCATTGCGTGCCAATGTTGATTCGTACTGCAGATAGATGGTGACATTTGAAATTTCATCAGCGGCGGTAACGTGAAATATACATGTATCTCAATTATGTTTTGCTAGTGCATGAATTTTAATTTTTTAGTATTTATCTAATAGCCGTACTTGAAATATTAGAATTAATTTATCTAACACAAATTCGTATTCAACGGAATGAGATTCGAACGCAGCGGTGCGTTCAACGTTAAATAGAATTACATTTTGAAACATCAGTGCAAAAATCGCAATTATCTCCGAAGTAGAGAGAGATTATCAGTGGGCGAGTTGCAACACGTGATTTTATGCACAAACGTTTTTGCGCAAACGTTGCTTTCCTTCCTGCGATCTTTCATAACGGAAATCACTTAGCACGAGATTTTCGCTTACTCAGTAACTGACTTCAAACGCTGTCACTCAAAAGTAAGTATCTCTCAGCCACTAAACGTGATATATCTAATATATGTACACGGGATAAATATTTCGCTACCAGTTATCGCCGCTCACAAGAGGGAACAGTGTCGTAACGCGGAAGCCTAATAGTCTTCCGCGTATACACTGGCACGCAACATAGTGTTAACGATTTGACGACGTACCGACGTTAAGCTGACATCAAGTCCAGTAAAAAGATCGAAATTGGACGAAACCGCAAGAATCAAATGTCTCATTAAACTTTACTTAACTCAAATGCGGAATTATTATAAATTAGCATGAGCTGAAATTGCCTTCCGTGAAAAGAGAGCTTCTTTAGCAAAAGGAATTCTCAATGAGATTATAAATCAGAAAAGAAAAGTTAATTGATACATGTATATTTAATAGCCATCCTTTAAATAATCGAAACGAGGAAAACTATTAGTTAAATCAGAATGGAATCGAGAACACTGATCTCTTCGTCCAACTCCATTGGAAAGTGCAGTTTTGTTAGTCGTATGAGCAGTGAATCATGGAAATTGCATGAGAAAAATACAGGAGAGATAGTTTCGAGGATTTGAAACCGGGTTAGTCGTTCGTGAGGCCCGATGTTTTCACGACCATAGCGTCTCTGAAGTGTTTTCGTCTCGCTCAAATCGAACAAGGCTGAGGTGGCACTTTCGCTGAAAATCAAAACCAGTCCCGATCAAGATCCGCAGCGAGCTTCAAGACGAAAGTGGTCTGGCGAGAAACATCTCTCGAAAGGTATCAGGACTGGTATCAGGACCTGGGCATTTTCGATCGTTAATCGTTCTCTGCCTGAAAGTACAAATCTCTTCCCTCGTTTCCCCTCTCGCAATCAATCTCACGTCGAATCCCATCGTCATGTTAATGCGCGCTTTCCGATTTAATAGCATCGTGCGTCGTTGGAAAGTTTCACATAGTTAGCTTTTTCGAGACATGTCGTTTACGTAACAGAAATGATTGCACAATATTCCGTATCGCGATGAAAAGAAGCGACTTCTTGCTTGTTAATTGGGCAACGATCTTATCCGAAAACTATAAATTGCGATCGATGGCGGAAACTTTCAAACGATTCGAGAAAAAGACTTAGCACTAATCATATGGAAAAAAGTTTTAGTCAAGTTGACTGATACTTATATTTTGTAATGAGATACCGATTAAAAGCTTTCGTAAAAAATAGACAGATTTTGCTGTAGCACTTCAAACTTGTTGTTTTGGATCTTTCTTGTATTGAAAAATATCTTTCTCTATATGTATACAGTTTTTTTTACTATATAAATATTTACATAATTAAACACATATATAAGATATCCAGTAAAGATAGTATCATAAGGTAGATTCTCGGTAGACTTTATTTTAAGACAAAAATTCTAACACTAAATTATCGAATAATAGTTCTTGAATTATATATATAATAGTTCTTTAATTATAAGCATTAAAATTAATGAACACTATTTAAAATTTGTACATTTAGGTATGATATTATGCAAAATGTTAAAAAAGAAATTAATTATCGGCTTTTGATAAAATATTGATATAAAGATTACACTTGCAAAGATAAAATTATCGATGCTTCTAATTATTATCAAAAATGATCGTAGTATCTTCATGTTTTGGTATTAGAATTTTTTGGTTTCAAAATAATTTTAGGAATCTTTACTTTAATCTTTGTTACAGTCTTTACGGGACATTCTGTATAACCATACGTGTGTATTCATTATCGAGAGATTTATATTGTACAATTTTTGTGTGTGTGTGTGTGTGTGTGTGTGTGTGTGTGCGTGCGTGCGCGCGCGCGCAGAATAGTGTAGGTATACGTATGTATTTGTATCGTTGGCTATTCCATTAATGTGCCTGACATTATGGATATATCTATATATATCTATAAATGTCTATGCCTATATAGCAAAAAATAACTGAAGATAAAAGTACTTTTCTATCTGATTAAAATAACAAATAATATTACAAATAATATTACAGCAAAATTTGTCTATTTTTTATTGTAATTATGAAAAGCCTGTTAATTAGCATCTCATAAGCTAGAAAATGTCACAGACAATTTGATTGAAATCTTTTTCGTATGATTAATATAGAGTCCTTTGATTTTTAATGATATCTCTACTTCTTTTTCATTTAATATCTTCCGATGAGCATTCAGAGACATCAGGGTCGCATCGAGGACTGCATAAGGTGCGTGAAAACGATCATGCGTTAGTTCTAATGATGCGAACGGTGCGTGCTACGTTGCAAGTCTACGAGGGAATCGGCGATTTAAAATTGGTTATCGCCGATTCTCCGACTTACTCTCGAGCTTGTCACAGTTGGTGACTTTGCCCTTCCAGTCGCAGGTTTGTTTGTCCAAGTCAAAGGCCAATCCGCTGGGACACGTGATTTGCTTCAGGCCAGACCTTGTACACCTGTCGGAGCCGGGACAGAAAACAAAGGGTGCCTGTGTGAGTTTAATTAAGGAAAAAAATATGACGTTTGCTTACTCTCGAGCTGATCACAGTTCTTCACATTCGTCTTCCAGTCGCAGGTCTGCCGCTCGATGTCGAACGCGAGACCCGTGGGGCATCGCACCGTCGCCAGCCTGGTTACTCCAATTTCGCTGGCTTTGTCGCACCTAAGATCATTCTCATATCGAAAATCGTTTCTCTTTAGAGTCCCTCAGGCAAGAGTCTAATCAACTTCGATAGTGTCAAACAAATATGGTGAGAGAAAAGAATGTGTAATAAAAAATTATTAAAATATATTTTAGATAGTTATACGGTCAAAGATATGTAAATTTTATAATTTTGTAATTTTATGACTTAGATATATAATTTTATCATTTTTATTTTAATTTCTGTTTAAATTTTTATTCATTTTATTTCCACGTTATTAAATAGAAAGTTGAAGTACTAAATAGAAATTTCTACTATCATTAATCTCAGATTCAAGTCAATCAATTTGTAAGAATAAATATCTGGCCAGATTTGCTTGAGGGACTTTATTTCCAACGCACGTGTAACGGCCTTTCGAGAACGCAGTGAATAATTTCGAATTTCGCTCTGTTTCACGGAATAATTAAGCACGGAATACAATAGAGACGAAACAATAAACGTGTTTACAATAAACAAGTATAAGTGCATTGACATATTATAAACTGGCATTATGCGTGAGCCATTGTTGTAACGTAACATAACCGAGCAATATAACGTTTATGCGCTTCTATTGTGTTCCATTAATATGATTTTATGTTTTAATGATCTCGTGAATCTGAATTTAACGAATCTCGTGAATCGAACGAAAGTTGTTGAATAAATGAAGGAATGATTGCTGCGTTAGAAATATGATAAAGGCAAGTTACTCGTGTCAATAAAAAAATATTAAATGGCAAGTGAAGTGTTAAACTGGTCTCGAAGTTGCATCTACCGGATTGCCTTGAGCTCTGGAAAATCGGAACTTGATCGAGGCATTCCTGATCAGTTACATCCTGGATCAATGATTAAACCGTTAACGTTTTTATCATCCATAACTTATCATCATTTGCATTCCGGGATGTATTTATTATACATTCTGTTAAACCGGACGCCCTTGAAACTTACATTCTCTGTCATGGTGTCGAACGAAAGATGTAAAAATCAAATAAGAGAAAGAATCCTATTTTTGATCAAAAACAAATCTTGATGCTTAATAATGTATATTTTTGCATAAGAATTATCAAGTACCAACATCTGCCTTGTGGCCAAAAGTAGAATTCTTTCCCTTACTTGATTTAGACTAGATTACATTAACATTACTTTGATTTTAAGCGAGATTTAAAACTCTCTCTCTGTCTCTGTCTCTCGTTCAACTTTAAAACGAGCCAGAGAGAATTTCAAGTCTCGCTTAAGTCAAAATAACATTGGTGCAATCAAGTCTTATCCTTATAAGTCTAATCTAAAATTTCACTTAGAAGATATAAAATAATGTAACATACATCTCACTTCCTGCATCTTTTAACGATCATATTAACAAAGCTCTTTTAAATGTGTATGCGTAAGGGTAAGTACATTAGGATTATATTAGCGAGATTAGAACCGGCGCATGATCCAGGGAAAGTATAGCGATTGAGTCTGCTTCCTGGCGACCGGTAGAGTCAGTGATATAAGACGAGATACAGGCGGAAGTGAGTCAGCGAGCTAGCTTTTTTATTTAAAACCCGATTCACCTTGCGCGTGATTCCATTCACCCGCTGTAAATTAAATATTGCATTATATAAGGCGGTATAATTATAATGATATAAAGCACGGAGGCAGCTCGCCGCGACGTTCTCCAAGTTCTTAGAAACCGGTGCCTAAATTTTTAATTTCTGTATGAAATAGTGTAAAGAGAGAGGTTTATATAATATTATTTTGCTCGGAATGTTGAAGTGGGATCCGATCCTGTATTCGTGGAATAATACGACGGCTTACCTCACGACATCGCGACAGTCTCCTTCAACGCTCAAGCGAAAGTATTCGTCGCCTGGCCTGTCCTGACAAAGTTCCTCTGCGTTTGCGTCAATCCCGTCGGCTCCTTCCTCATCTTGCGCTCTGACCTGTGTCCCTGAAAAATATGATTTATTAATTAATAATGCTCGTTTTGCATTGCGTATGATTTACACAATTAACTTTATATTAAATTCAATTTATATCTTCTTCGCGTGACAGTCACAACGCCTTTAATAATTATTAATCTTCTAGAAATTATATACAAAATATGTTACAGAATTTAATACTAAGTATATATTCTTGTATAAGAGTCATCCCTTTTTAAATAGTTCAAATTTTTTTAAATCTTTATAATTATTTCGGTAGATGATAAAGTCATAAGGATTGTAGTAAAAATTAAGATCAATCGATGTGATCAAAGGCGGACTTCAATTGAATGTGACATTTTGCATGGGGACAAAGTGGAGGTGAATTCGATTAATCGTTGAAAATGTCATGATCGGTTCACGACACGATCGTGCGCTTCGCGATCGCGAATCGAAGGAGGGGTCGGTGAACTCCGGTAGAAGTAGAAAGTCTTGAAAATGTCAGGGCAACGGGGGAGGGGAAAACGACAGTGGTTCTCCAAAGTAGGTTTATTTCTCTCTCTTTCTTTTTTTTTAATGCATACTGCCAACATTGATTTTAAAGCTTTCTCTCTTATCTATATTTATAACTTCAATTTTTAAATATCTACTGACAGTATTTCCTTTTCCATGTAGATATTCAAACTCCTAACATTTTTTCAATAAGATTAATATCTCACAACTTCAGTTGAACAGTTTGCGCCATTAAATTTGACATATATACATGTACTATATAAATTGAAATTAAAAAATTGAATTCTAACTTTGATGACTATAAATAATTCAATCAAATAGACATCGAAATCGCAACATGAGAAACTGATAGATTGCACTTACCGACGAGTAGACACAAGGATCCCAGCAGAAATATCAACTTCGGCGACATCGTCGTCGTCGTCAGGACAGAGAACGTCTGGACAAGCCGCGCCCTCTCCACCCCTCTATATGTGCACCACCACTCCTTCCCTCTTCATCCTGGGACTTTCACCTTCCGGATCGTGCTGCCACCTTTTAAGTGGGCATCAAGAAAGAAGCGAAATCCTGTTTATCAGAGAAGACGAAAAATGGACGAATAATTAAATCCTATTATTGGAAATTTTGCTATAAAAATTATTACATGCATAATAATCGTTACAATGGTACAAAGATCTATTTTACTAAAATAAAAATGTAGACAGATACAAATCTGAAAATAATTTTATTGGACCATCAAGATAATTCTATAGAAAAAACTTCTATTTAAGCACTGCTTAAATAGTTTTGACATTCTAATAATTTTGAACAATCTACAGAACTATTTTGATAGTCCAACAAAATTATTTTCAGATCTAGCTAAATTTTTAGATACTTCAGCAAGATCATTCTATTAATATGATTATTACAATAACATTTTTCCAAACTTCATCTAATGTCGACGAAGGAAGACATAACGTAGCATCTTTAAACTTATAGACATAGGCCATATTCAGAACGCATTTTAAT
>NW_017259538.1:845984-847284 GCF_001594045.1 Atta colombica | reverse complement strand
ATATATATATATTATATTTTATATTAGAAATGGTCTCCTCAAGTTCTTGTCAAAATTTTGTGTTGAATTTTTAATATATCCGAGGGTTAATTTTTAACATAATCTGATTGTATTATTTGATTATTTTGTGTTAAATTGATATTTATCATTTCATAGTGTTAAAACAATTTATGTGAATTAAGTGAAAACAAACAACATAAAAATAATGATCTTTTTAAAAATAAATTCTAAAAAAGAATAAAATATGTTATTTTATCATATTATATGTACTTTAGACATTTATTGCACCATATTAACTTAATATATTATAAATGTTAAATTTGATGTGTGTCAAAAAATATGATTGCTTACAAATTATGTCAGTGTTATATTTTTTGTATCAATTTTTTACATAATGCTTGCTTACATATTCATTTTAAATTTAATGCAAATTGTCCAATTGTGTATGTAATGTAAACTATAATTGCTAATACGCTCTAATAGTTTTAAGCACGTTCTATGTACGAATCATAATCTTTAAAACGAAAGCAAAATGAAAATCTAGGATTTAGAGAGATAGGACGCGGGTTGAATGTGGGATAGAATACAGAATTAATCGTTTGCACTTGGATCCTATTTTCTACCTGGCTTCATTATTTATTCTTCATTTTTGCGCCACCAACTTGTCCGACGTGCAAACCATTTTTAATTTGGTGGATTACTAAATTAGGTAGCTTTTTCCTCGGACAAAAATCGCATCAGGAATGCCGCATGGCGGATTCTCTGGATTTATGATTGTTATTGATTATGTTGTTTTACGTATCTAAGAGAATTAGAAGATTTAGTACTTAAATCCCTTATATTTAAATATCGATTAGTACAACAAAAATAATCTTTTCAGTTTACTTTTTTCAGTGTGTCACTGTATCCATTATTCAAGGTCCAAGCCGTGACTTTTAGCATTGCACATCGAGAAGTGAAAACGAAATCTTTTACGAAGCTTCTTTTTATGATCCTCATGAAAACGGTATCCTGAAAGCGATGTCGCGAATGAAGCCTTGCACTCATAAACCTGAGAAAGTGTCACTCGCGCCACCGTTACTTTCATCAAGAATCATACTTGACGATGCACTTAAATGTCACTTCAAGGCATAGTATCAAGGAGTATCAGGATATTCACAAACTAAACTGAATGTATAACCCTCCATCCTTCCCATTAAGGGGAACGCGTTATGGACACCCAAAGAGAGTTCTGCTTGAAAACGGAACATCCGCGCGTGGGAAGAGGAAAGTTATTCGAACAAGAGAGATATAATTTGAG
>NW_017259538.1:833847-845884 GCF_001594045.1 Atta colombica | reverse complement strand
TATATATATATATATATATATGAGACTGTGGAATCGCTCGCAGCACACTGGGAAATTAACTACCTACTCGTGTCTCTGTGAAATCATTAATGTTTTAATCCCTTTAAGTACGTAATTGCGAGATGAATCCTTCCGGAAGAACAATATCATGTGCATGTGCAGCGAGGCGCGGTGAATTTTTCGCGTATCGCGAAGCGTTTAACTTTTTGGCGAAATCTATTAGCGTGTCTCCGAAAACACGTTTTTATGTCGAAATAATGTAACATTCGAATCGAGTTTGCGAGCAATATTTCAACATGAGAGAGACGGTCACATAAATATATATCTTTTTTCTACCGATATCAAATCGCCATCTTATTTTAATGAATGCATCCTCAGGGCTCTTGGCAAGATGATGATAATCTCGAGTGACCAATAAATTTGCGGTTTACGCAGCAAAGGTTATCTGTGTCGTTGCGGGCGAAGTAACATCGCAATAAGCGTATTATTACACGATGCATTTGCATCGTACGGCGAAAGACGTTTATTCCAAATTCAGGTTACGAGCGTACCGTGCGACACGTGCAAAAGAATATAGATCTTCTTCAATGCTGAAAAAAAGACAGAATTATACGTAGGCCGGTGTATCGATGTCACGAAAGTGACATGAAAGCATAATAAGAAACTCGCTTCAGTACAAAAAAAATCTTGCTTTCTGCTTGATAATTATTGAGATGAACGTTTGACACGTGATTCCACAATTACATTGTGCAATGTTAAAAATTCAATTCATACCAATTATGATACGGCAGTGAACCATAAAAAGCGTTACCATTATAAACAATTAAAATTTACATGAAAACAGCATTAATCCACATTGTAAAAAGAATATGTAAAATCACATAAATAATATAATGAATAAAAATTATACAACTTATATAATGGATATATATAAATTGTGTATTTTTACAAAAATTAGTAATTGCGTAAATATATGTTTATATTAAACGAAAAAGTACACTAACAAATATATTTTACCACTTTTATGTAAATATACAAATTTTTGTAATTATACATAACATAATATCACACATATTCGCACTTTTACATCGAAAAACTAAAAGCATCAAGGAATTAGTTTCAATATTTACAATTTTTTTAAATACACAACTTTATAAATGCTTTTTAAAGATGTTAAAGTAAATGTAAGAATCACTTATATATAATTTTTATATATTTGTTAAAGTAATGAAAATTAATCTGGGACATGAATGACCCATCGTGTGTAGTAAAGGACTGGAAAATCATCACGTGTATTAAAAATTAATCATATCCTCAATTAAATATTGAATTCTTAATACAATGATTTACGATTATAAATTCTGACCTAAGTATACATTTCGGTGAAGCTTCCCTCGGCATTGTGACACGGGAGAACCCAATGGCATTTCTAAATAAGCGCTCGCGAGCCGAGTCCTTGGCGAGATGCACATATCGGGATGCCGATGGGGGCACACGTTCACCACCGTACGTGTAATAAATAAATGGGGAATCACGCAGGAAACCAGTTTTCGTTATATTCGCGATGCGCATATAATGCGCGGTGTGTCAACCTCTCCATTCCGTTCCTTCTCCTTCCTTCAATATGCTCCGTTATTGCGGTGTTCTAGGTGAGCCCGAATGTATTCTCGTTATTCTCATGATCGACCTCATCTTTTACTGCTGTCAAATGGAGCGATCGGTTGTCGAGTAAAAGTGGCTGGCCGGTTAAAAATTATTCCGAATGCTCGGATACACATTCGCCGCTGTTCTAGGTCACACCGTGGAGCAGTCGCATTAACTGTATATCGTGTCCGTTGTTACGAATTCAAAGGCCGGCGTTACTTTCGATGCTGATTTACCGCTTACACTCTACTGCTTAAGCAATTCTGCGGATTTATGAACATGTTTTACTCTTTTTCTTTCTTTTTTTAAACTTTCTTAGTGGAGGAAGGACTGATTCTAAAATCCACTATTTCTTAGTATCTCCTAATATTCGAAAGCTTATTCAGCCAAAATCTACATGGAAAGAATAGTTTTGTTGATGTATCTAAAAATTTAATTACATATAGATCTGAAAATAATTTATCGGATCATCAAAATAATTCTGTAAAATGTTTGAATGTTGATGACAATACTACAAATAGTTTTAACATTCTAGTAACTAATTTACACTAGAAATTTCTTACTAAAAGGACAAGCAAATAAGTTACTATATAGATAAGAAGATGTTATGTTATCCCATAATTTATGTTATATAACTTGGTTAATAAATAATATTTAAATTTAAAACTCATCGATTACATTCGCCAAAGTATTGTTCAATCAATTCTAGACTGAAATTTAACATTTATTACTTAGGACACTATTTATAAAAATGTAGCGACACTGCAAAATGGCTCAAAGAACATAGATGCTAATGTGACCTTCCACAAAAATAGATTTAAAAAAGTGGTTTTAAAAAAGCAGTATTTGGTTATAAATTAACAAAAAAAGTAAAATATTACAGAATTAAATGTATGCAAATGTACATACATACAAATAACTTCTTCCGCCCCGGCGAGAAATGACTCATCAAATCGACGTCAAAATTGACGTCGAAATTAACAAAATTCCATCGAATCGAAATATATTCGTCGCCAGACTCTTAAACAAATAAATTATACAGTTTTTTGTTAGGACCGATATTTTATAATTTCAATATTGATTTAAAGCTATTTTGCTTCGAAAACAAAAAAACTTTTAAAAAGGAAATTGTTATCTTTTTCTTTGTGTATTAATCATTATGTTTATTATGTACATATAGATTCAGTCCGTAAAACATAAATTATAGATTAATAATAGAGCTACAATCGATTTATGAAATTAATAAGAATCTCGAAAAAGAGGTTGTCAGCATTCAACACTCTCAGGGGACCACGTTAATAGTTTGTTATCCTATACGTAATGCTCTTCTTCACTACTCTCTAAATCTGAATCAGTGGATAATCACTAATTAGTGGCATACTTGACATTGATAATCAGTGAAATTCAATTAAAAAAGGAAGAATGTTTGAGCATTATATAATTAAAACACTGATATCTACACATTAATTTCAATTTTCCATATTCATTGAATTTAAGCATTAAAACAAGACTAGATCATATAATAAAGATTAGCTAAGTTAAGGATCTCACATTTAATTCACTGATTACCAATGGCATACTTGGCACTGATATCAGTGATTATCTCCCCTGCCCTTGTCTCAGGGGCGCATGACTCTCACCTTCGACTCCCATCCCCCCCTCTTCTGCAAAGGGGATGCACGATTCTCACCTTCATGTAACGAATGAAAGTTGGAGGTAAGAGTCGTGCATCCCTAAAGGGAGGGGAATGAGAGTCATGCACTTTAGACTGTACAATTCTGAATCACTTCGTATGGAAGTTGTGCGCCCCTAATGCAGAGGGGGAGAGTGGAGTCGTGAGACTTTATTTTTCAAACTTTTTTTGTTAATAACTTTTTAACGAAGGACGACTGACGGATAAAATTTGTTCAAGGTCACTCAAAGTGACCTTGACAGTATATGTTAAAGTCAAGGTCATCGGCGGCTGCTGCCCTTTTGTTCAATTTTACCAAAATGTTTTTTAAGATACAGTTTAGCATTCAACCAATATATTTCTTCTCAATATATTTCTTTCATTTTTCTTAAACTTGAACCATGCTCTAAAGGAGGGCAAATAAAAATAATTAAATATACTTGATATATATAAAAAATTTTAATTAATAGATAAATCACTTAATGGATATATACAGCTCACTTTAGACTATACAATTCTGGGTGAAAGTCGCTTCGCGTGGAAAATCGTAAAGTATATTTAAAAATAGAGAATTTTTGTTTTGTGTAGTAGAAAAGAGACTTTTGTAAGACTAAAAGAAATATTTTGATTTGATATCATAAATATCGCGACGTTCGAACTTTTAAATTCGTCACCGATTGCAAAACACGGATCATTCGTGGCGAGGAAAGACCAGGCGACGAGAAAATTTTCATTACCTCGTCTAGGACAGCCGCAGGGGTCGCGATAAATGTCAATTGTCAATCAACATTTCGAAGCCTTTTCTCTCCGAAGACGCCGCCGTCTTTGATGGTGCACTGAACTGTAGCTTTTCTCCGCTTGTGTTCCCTACCTATTTTTCATCGACTGTTTTTACATACACTACATTCTTGTTCGCTCTCTCTTTGAACTACTGCGAATCTCTCGGATAGTCTCGACGGGGCTTACGATGCTCGACTCTTCGGATGCTTCCAGAAAAATCTTAAGAGCACGTCGCTCAAAGAAATAACGAAGAATACCGATTGAAGAATGATTTTTGTCGCTTTTTACATTGGTTTTTGCGTAAAGCTGCCTCAATTATTACATTAGAAACACGATAATTATCTCTGTAGATGCGATAAGCATCGTTGTTTAGATTGCGCGTGTAAGTTGCAAAATTGCAATTGATGAAATGTATGTTTTAGCGATTTCAATTTGATATCTTATAAGATAAATAGGAATTAACTATGATGATGAGAGAGAGAGAGAGAGAGAGAGAGAGAGAGAGAGAGAGAGAGAGAGAGAGAGAGCGAGGGGGGGAGGAGAAAAAATATATTAGTAAAGAATTACAAACTAGAGATAGCTTTAAAAAACTCTTTGCGAATTGCGAAAATTTCTTTTTAAACTCTATAAACTCTATAAACTCTATAAACATCATAAACATTAATTATAATTATTAATAGATTTTATGAGCATTCATATAGCATCAGACAGCGCCTCGCCAATTAATAATGACATATTTTCATCTTATAAATATATTATGCATTAATCTTTCCTTTGAAATGCAATTTATGAATATTTACCTTTCTTTTAAGATATACATATGAAATTTTTAATGATTGAATCTTCAAACCTGTCTTATTAATTCCGGAAATTTTTTTCATATTTTCTGGTAAAAATAAGATTTCCATCGTTAAATATTCATCACGTTTTTCCAGAAGATTATCGTCGCTCTTAATCCTGTTAATACTCTCAATTTTCTAATCTTCTGATTGTCCATTTCCTACTTCTACATCCATACAACTGAAGAATTAATTTTCAAATGTTGTTTACATATATATCCAATACGACCTAAAAATACGTTTTCTAAAAATCTTCACGCATGTAAATATTTAAAAATGTCTTATATTTCTTTCTAAAATATAATAATATTTCTTTATAAAATTCAGAAATATTACTCTTTTAAATATATTTTTCATCAGTTTTCAATCTTGGGCTCAGCAAAAAATTTGAAAAAATTGTAAGGCTTATATAAGTAAGTCGTATAACTATCAGTTATCTTACTAAATTTTTATAGTATAATATGGCATTTCCAATAATTGTTCGGAATCTTCAAAACAGATTGGCAATCTGTGAAACTTAATTCGACAATGTCGTAACGATCTCACGAGAAATTCTGGTCTTTAGTATCTCCCTAATTTATAATCTTCAACCTGTTGAATAATGTTCAAATTACTCAAATTAACACCGTTTCATATAAATTAGAGTATATTGGAAACGAAAGTTTTACGCGTTTGGAACATTCTAATTATTTCATCATAAATTTACACATACTTTTTTTAATCATGATTTTTTTATCTATTATATTATATGAGCTGTATATTAGTGTAATAAAAAAAAATCCATTATTTTTTATGAAATTGAATGAAAAAATAATGGATTTCTTTTTACTACCTAATATATTATATATTTTTACAGAGCGGGGAAAATTGATATTAAATTTAATACATTTCACATGGTCTAAACGATACATTCAAATTTTCGTATTGATTTAAAACAGGAATGTAAAGTAACACAAATATTATGTAAAAAGTTATCACAAAAATGTTACACTAACATAACTTCATATTTCTTTATTAAAATTAACATTTATGTACATTAAATTAACATGCTACACAATAAATATAACATTTAAAATATAATAAATTAACGCATTTTATTCAAATTAGCTTAGAATTTATGTTTTAAAAAGCATTATTTTTATATTATTTGTTCGTTTATTCATAAATCGTGTCATTATAATATCATGAAATATTATATTAATTTAACATAAAATATTGAAATAACACAATTACGTTATGTTAAATTAATATTTGGATATATTAAAAATTCAACACAAAATTTTAATAAAGACTTTTTTGAGTGCACCATTTCTATAACACAAATGCAAAATGTTTCTTATTATATACAATCGAAGATAAAAAAATGTATAAAATAAATTTAAACAAACGCGATGCTTTCCAAATTAACCCAACAGATCCGAAAAGTCGACCATCTCATGATGTCGGAATAACTGATGGACAATGACCTGTTCACGGTCAAGGTGAAAATCATGTCGTCCCTGATTAGCCTGGTATGTGTCGATCATATAAACAAGCCCTCTTCCGCTACGTGATTCGAAATCAATCGATCAAATCGTGCTTTGATCTACGATCATCGATCTGACCTGATTTATTCTTGCATATCGGTTACATACGAAACGATCCGAATTTCTTTTTCACTACATTTTTATACATCGTATGAAACAATTCAGTTCACGTTGAACACGAACACGTCATTGTATTATTGTGCTTATTTATAAAATTAAATCTTCCAATGCAAACGACATGATGTAAAATTAATATTTTCTCGTATAATTTTAAAGATCTAAAATATAGGAACATGCGCCAATGTGAAAATAATGCGTATACAAAAAAATTACAATTTTATTGTGTTGTTGCATAAAAATAATGAACAAAAATCTATTATACGATAAATCAATAAAAATGATAGCTTTCAACAGGACTGTTTGACGTTCTCTCATTCGATACACATTGCAAAACGTATAGTGATGTAATTGTTACGAAATAAAGTCGCGGAATGCACAAGTCGCGACTCGCTACGTGCGAAATCTATTTTGTAGCTAGGCACAACCGCGTACAAGTATGCAATTACACGTAATACATAATGATCGAAGGCGAAAACGCAAAGTCTGCGACGCGGTGCGGCGCGATTTCTCCTGAGAAGTTTTCCTGTCGACGGAGAATCCCGCTTTGTTCGCTTTAACAACGGCATGGCAGCGCGACGAGGATGCTATCGGTTTATTTCTATGAGAGAAATAAAAAAAAACCACCATAAAAAAACGCCGATCGAAAGGTAGAAACGACGACACAGCAGCCACAAGGGCGTGACAGAAAAACGGGGGAAACGTCGCTGAATTCCCGATGCACCTAAGTAGGCGCGCATAATTATGCGCATCTCGTATTTCGAAATGCTTCTCTCCTTGCCGTTATGCTGTGCGGCTCGCCTTATCCAGACTTTCCCATCGAAGACACCGACGCTTTCCGACGAGGAAAAAAAGCGAAGGCGAAGTAATCGGGTCATCTATCCGCGAAGAGTCAAAACTATTAGTAATAAAACTATTAGAAAAAATTTTTCCAATGAATCCTCATAAGATTGAACGATAATTCTTCCTGTGTTTTTTAATTAAATATATCATATATACACATATATAGTATATAGTATGCACATAAATATAATAATAAACAAACATTTGATACCCGAGACATTAATGTGTCTCTGATAACACCTGTATGAAAAGAATGATTTTGCGCTGAAGTATATATCTGAAATTTAACTAAATACAGATTTGAAAATAATTTTATTAAATCATTCAAATAATTAATAATAATAATAATAATACTAATTTTATTAAGTGCAGTTTATAGCGAATACTATCTAATAATAATAACAATATTATTATAATGATATAATATTAGAGATATCCAGTTGCGCATACAAGAGGGGCAGTTAAGTGATTGACTTAACCCCTTCAGATTTGATTTTATTTGAACTAACTTATAAAATAAATTCATGCGTACTTTAATAAGTACTCATACGAAACAATTAATTCTTTTTTTCAAAATTGTAATTATTTTTCCAACATATATTAAGATATTAATTAATACATTATTATTATCAGATCTCAAATAACATCATAGAATTAAATAATTTCAAAGAATAATGTTTTCAAATTAGATGTACATTGTACAATATACGAAAGTCTTGAAGGAGTTAAAGCCATTCCTGAGCGTACATATACGTAAATTATTGAAAATAAATGTATATAATAAAAAACAAATGCATTAACATACAGTAATTAAAGTTATAAATAGATAAAAAAAATATAAAAAATTAATCAGAAAATAACGTAACATAATATAATAATTATGTAGAATATACGTACATGGTATCCATGAATTAGAGTAATCATTAAATATGAAAATACTTAATTACAAAGCATGCAATTCAATTAAAATACAAAACAATATAAAAACGAGTTATATCTAAACGAAATATAGAAAACTGAGGCAGAAAACAAGCGGATGGGACAGCATTAAAAAATTACGTAAAAAACTCAAGTATAAGTTGTAAACAATTTTTACATTTTGGCAACCAGCGTCCTATATAATTATTTTGACAATTCAATAAAATTATTTTTAGATCTAAATTTAATTTACAAATACACACACACACACACACACACATACACACATTCAGCAACAAATGCACTGCTGAAATAAATCGCGTATATGGAACGGATTATATGAGTCTCTTAATATTATAACAATAATCTTAATTAAATTTCTTGGAATATAAGGAAGACTATATATATACATATACAGTTGGATTATTTTTCGTTCGAATAGACAACTTAATGGCAAAATCATTGCACAGGAATGAAAGCGGTTTACCTTGTAAAATCTTCCGCCTCGCTTCTCGATCGACGAAAAAGCTATTAAACATTAATATGTAAAATATATGTAATATATTTTTTGTCAGAGGAAAAAAGAGAGGATTAGTATATTATATAAAGTTTCCTCTTCCTCCCACTTTCTTTCGTAACGAAGAAATCTAAAATTTTGGAAAGAGAAAATTTTTTGTCGCAAGAGGATGATCCATTGGATAATATGACCAATGGGTCATAAAAATTTGTTTTCGAGAATAATTTTAGAAAAAAGAAATAAATTAGGTATATTTTTTGATAAAATAAATTTTATCAAAAAATAAATGAGAAAAAACATCGGGAATAGTACATTTTTATACATATGCAAGATGTTAGGTGAAAAAGATTTCACCTAGAGAATAAAAAATTCTTTCCCAAAATAGTCTATTCAAATGTGTCATTGATAATGTATATAGATGATCTTAATATATTAATCTTAATATAAACAGAAAGTGCATTATGGAAACAGTTCAACGACGAAATGAATTATTGGTCGCTTCCGCGTAAAATCTTATTCGAGCCAACAGCGGAATTTATTCTCTCATCGGCGTCCTATTAAATAGAAAAGTTTATGCGAAGATTAACTCTCATGGCATGTCACACCGATAATTGCTAACCTGGAGCTAATATCACTAATTCGCGAGAGAATTAATTAAGAAGATGGTATTAAGAAGAATTGCATCTACATGGTGTCTTGAAACATGTAACTGTTTCCTCTTTTGACAATGAAATGTTAAAACTTTTAGTTCTCTTTAAAAAAAAAAATATTGCTTATTATTTGCAATATTTCTTTAAACCACGTCAGGTATCTTAATAGTAATGAAATTTTAATTAAGGTTGGAAGATTATGGAACACCGCGTATACACGAGAAATAATCCACCGGGGATTATTTCTTTTCCGACGCCGTAAACTTTCAGAAAGAGAATCGCGAGAGAGAAATTCTGTTTGGAAAGGTACGTCGGCCGATCTGTTCCGTAGGTGAGAAGGAAGGTGGTTCACCTTGCACAAACAGCCTTCCGTTATTTACCGTAATTCGCTCCACGGCCAGTGGCGCTATCGATTCCCTTCGGTGGATAGAACTTCGGCGGTGATAGAATGTACCGACACATGACTTTCTTCGAATTGCTAGTCGAATTTGTCATACGCTGAGAATTGATTCTTTTTCATTTTTCCATCATTCACGCGAAGGACACAACCGTATTTGGTTTAGTAAGCATGCATGCACTACGCGCTATTCTACCAACCGCTGCATTGCGATGATGAAGTTCTAATGAATCGAGGCTTACATTACCATTCAGAGAAACAATTATGATAAATTTTGATCGATGACAATAAATATAATTAAATAAAAAAATCCTATATTTGATCAAAATGGATCTTAGTGCTTAAATATTTCTGTACAAATTTATATATTGTGAGAGCAAAAAGTATTCGTACAAGGAAATTTTATATAAAAAAAAGTCTTATTTGTAAAAAAAAACATAAACATTAATTAGCAATTTTATACAATGAATATATTCGGTTCTAACATAAACAAACGAGCTTCGCATGTATTGAATACTAGTATATGAATACTTTTTGAGCATCCAAACAATAGAAGTTTCGTTTATTTTTCAGACGATATATTTTCTATAATTAATATATATCTTTTTGGTATATATAATTTTAAGAAACATATAATCTATTTTATTCTTTATAAATAAATTATTAATTACCCAGCAAGAAATGATCGTCAATTAAACGTCGACATCAAATTGATGTTGAAATCATCGTAACGATATTGATATTGATTTGACATCAATTTGATGACTCATTTCTTGCTGAATTATATTACTTTTTAAAAATAAAGTTTTTTTTTTAAAAATATTTTCTACGAATACTTTTTGCATTCACTGTACATACCTGATTCTACAAATTGTGCGCTAAAATTTTTTTTGGTTTTAAAACACTATCATGATCACAACTAGGAAAGTAATATTACTTATTAAATTAACAAACTTGTATCCAGTTAAATTTTTAGATATTTTAACAAAATCGTTTTTTCCATGTATGCTTCACTTTAGATTTTCATGAAAAATAATAAATAATAATCAAAAAGTAATAATTAATAAAGTGTCTAATTAATTAATAGTATATATAATTAGATTATTACACGAAAAGAATGCTTTTGCTGAAAAAAATTTAACTAGATACAAATTTGCAATAATTTTTTTAGACCATAAAAATAATTCTATAAAAAGCTTAAACATTGACGACAATACTATAAAAAATTTAACGTTCTAATAATCGATTTTGGAGTCCTTATATAATTATTTTGATGATTCAATAAAATTCTTTTTAAATCTGTCTAGTTAAATTTTTAGATTGAGCAAAACTTCAGCAAAACCGTTCTTTCTATATATAGTTGATGTCAATTTTGTCTGGCGTTTTGTTTCGTATTGCTTCTTTATGCAACTCACGTGTCAACTGAACGTTTATTATGCACCAAGTCATTTCGAGACAAAGAAGAATAGCATTTAAGGACTTTGCTATGTGGAAGGTTAAGTGGAGTTTTCGAAAATATATATTGTCGCCGGCCATTATCGTTTGCTGCACAAGCAATATATATTAACTGCAGCCCTTGGAACGTGCGTTGTATGTACTTTTTTTGCGGCAAAAAGAAGTTAAAAGAAGAGTCACTAGGAGAAACAGTTGTACGATTTAAAGAAAGTTCATATGGCGACCCAAATTTTATGATCTACCTTTCTAAATTGACCTCTAGATTATATTGCCAATGTGTCGACAGGATCGGCTTACACATCTTCAGTTTGAGAATAAGATGAATTCCTGACATATCGGATTTTACATCAAACGAAAAACAAGAGAGAAAAAATATTCAGAATATTAATAGAATGACTAAAGGTTCTAAGCTTTAATTTCGCTGCAAGATCGACCTTGTCCTGCGCGATATTTTCCCTTGTGCGATAAATTCATGAAAACAATTCTCAGTAAGTCTGAAGAAAAAAAGTTAATCCTGTATTTATCTCATAATTCTTTCTTTCTTTATATTATTTTGTATCACTATTACAACATATTACAACGTATTTTTAATATAAAAATAAATCTTTGTAAATTAAGGATTCATTTCTCTTTTCTTTTATTCTCTATACTTGTATGTTTTAAAAGAAATAAAAATAAT
>NW_017259538.1:831302-833747 GCF_001594045.1 Atta colombica | reverse complement strand
TTAATTAAAATGCTAAATATTAATTATAATTATTAATTATAAATGCTTAAAATTAATTAAAAATGAACCATAATTTTTACGCAAGGAATAAACGATTAATTTTCACATAACTGCGTGCAAAAATATTTCATACTAATATATTGCATTTGTTCTTTATTATGCCATCAATTCAATGCTGGAAAATCATATTTCATGGAAAATAACCCGTAATCGTATATCTTCAACGTCGTTTGTGTAAATGCGTCACGATCATACTCACAGATCGTTTATCTACGAGGAAGCTATCGATTAACACGATCAAACAGTCATCATAGATCGCGATCTGCTTGACATTCCGGAAATCTATGGATCGCTTCACGTTATTCCTGCACATTTTTCCATGAGATCCACGTAATTTTATTATCGCTTATTACGTCTCGCTCGGCGACGTGCAACGATATGCGACGTCCGCATTTATTGTTAGATTACGCCTAAGATTGTTCGTTTTCTTCACTATTGTGAAGATATACTGTAGAACCTTGATTATCCTTAATCGGCTCTAAATAATCGCGAAAGTCGAATAATAAAAGTTATATTTTATTATTTTTTAATATATATCTTATTTATATAAAAAAATTTATATTATTTTATTTTTTTATTATATAATTATATTTTTTTTAACTTATTTTAATTATATCCTCAATGGAAAAAAACAATTTTGCCGAAATATTTAAAAATATTTAACTAAGATTACAGATTTGAAAATAATTTTATTGAAACATCAAAATAATTATGTAGAAATCTTAAGCATAATGAGTAATACTACAAAAAGTTGTGACATTCTAGCAGTCAGTTTGAATGTCCTAATCAATTTAATGATTCAACAAAATTATTTTCAGATCTATAGCTAGCAAAACTTTTAGACACTTTAGCAAAACTGATCTTTCCATATAATTGTTTATTTGTAACTTTGTATGTGACTGTTCTTTCGATGTATCAACTACATTTCTTCTTGAAATTTTAATAAAATGAAACAATTTTTTGATATATTGTGAAACAGATACAGCGTGTACATGAAAGCGTTGCACATGCAAAACTGATTGAACTGACTGAAATAAAGCACTAACGAAAATAATCTGAGGATCGGATAATACAAAGCTGATTAATTCTGATTCCACTACCTACATTGATTAGAACCGATTTTGATATGCAAGCTGCAACAAATTAACTCATGACTTCACTTGATAAGATAATCAACTCTTCACTCATTAAAGATTGTATATTTTCTGAGAATGCTGACTGCACCTAGGTAGCTTGAAACCGTTTTATGGTGACCGAAATGGGTGACCACCTTGTCACGCTTTCGTGAAGAAGACTGATGCTTCTCTTTGAATTGCGACGTTAGAAATCGTCGGTGAAATTTAATTGTTTGCCAGAGATATAAATCACATGGGAAAATGGAGCAAGTTACTCTATTATTTCTTTTCGGCCAATTTGTACATTGTTTCATGAGAACTTGACTAATTACGTTATTGTACATATCTTTATTTAATCAAATATCCATTTAATCAAAATTTCCAGCATATTCTTCTAGGTAAAGAAAGAACTGATAAATTCTGAACATTTTTTTATTTAAGAAATGTACTAATTAAAATTTATCCACTTCGTCTCCAAGAGAATCACGTTTTTATATCGATACGAGAGTATAGGTATTTTCCACGTTATCATGGATATCTCATAAATTATTGTCTAAGGACGGATCTTTTTAATGCTCAATCTTTAATTTTTATAAACCTTGTGCAAGTTATCCTCGCATGGCCGCTCGATGGCCAATCCACATTGGTTTTCGAGGAATTCCTGATTTTGTAATTCTCGGGACGACCTTGCCTTTTGTTACTTTCACCAGTTCGTCCGCAGGATCGGACAAGTTGATACACGGTGCCCTGGATGAAGGAAAGTAGAGCGAAAATGAAAGAAGGAGAAAGACAGAAAAAAGAGAGAAAAAGAGAAGCAAAAACAGAATGCAGCTGCAGCCATATGCAAACTTCCATTTATATACCAATAAAATTGTGCACACGCATGTATGCGTACACATACGTGCAGACGTTCGTGCTATGGTAGTAGGGAGCGGTCGACCTTGCCCCTGAAGAGGTGCGGTGCGATGCGCAGAAGGTGGAGTGTGGTCAGGGTGTCTCTAGGACGAACGATCGATCCACGAAATTCATAGTTCTTCACCGATAAATCCGAATTATTGACGATTTCTTGAATAAGCATAGGTTATGACCTCATGAATGCCATTTTGAGCGACGAGAAAACTTTAATACTAGAATCGTCGATAATACCTTATTGTAGAATTGTCGAAGATATCAATTTGGTAATTTCTTATCCTTGTTTTCGATTAATGAAAATTTATTTTTATATTATTTATATCATTAGAATTATTTGTGTTTTATATATATATATATA
>NW_017259538.1:824120-831187 GCF_001594045.1 Atta colombica | reverse complement strand
TATATATATATATATATGTATTTAAATATTTATATTTTCAATATTTTTCACACCTATTCGAGCAATGCCCTGCATGGAAAAAAAAGATTTGTTGAAACAATTAAAAACTTCACTTATTCAGCAAATCTACTATCGTAATGTACAACATGTTTTTATGTAAAAGAACAAAATTATATAAAATCAGCGGTTATGAGTAATCATATTTGTTGTAATAGCACAACAAATTCATTAATAAATTAGAATATTTCGTAGAAAATTATTTTTGCACAATAAAGATAATTTTTTACGAAAATCAATCTAATATATAGATCAAAATTTCTAAAAAAACATGCTAACAGTGTAAAATGGCGTATAGTTTTACTATTAATGAAGAAAAATTGTTGCATTAGCAATTTTAATTATAATAAATTATTATAACAAAGAATTAGCTGAATTAGCATATTGATAATTACTGCAAACATAACTTCTTTGTTAAATCATCAAATCTTTATGTTTATAGATGTTGAACTCGCACAGCAAACTATATATAACTTTGCTGAATTATTCAATCTACTTTTTTTTGTGTGAGAACTTAGAATATTTTTAGGACGTAGTATCTTCTGAATGTCTTTAGGACAAGAGACCTTGGAGACCTGTATACTACATGGGTCTGTATATTTAATATAAAGAAGAAAAAAAAATTGAAATTATTAGCAGAGCCAAAAGGTGCACGAAAAAAAAAGATTTGTTAAAATAACTAAAAACTTCATTGATTCAGCGAATCTACAGTCATAATATATGAATAATTAATTATCTATACGTTAAAATCAGAAAATTGTATAGCTGAATAAAATTAGCGATTAAGATATAATCATATTTGTTGTAACAACATACAAAATTTGTTAATACGGCAAAAATAACTTTCTATGAAATATACACGGAAAAAAAACAGCTAAAAACTTTACTAATTCAGCAAATCTACAGTCGTAACATATAGACAGTCAATTTTCTATGTTAAAATAGCAAAGTTAACAGCTGAATAACATTAGCGATTTGTTAAATCATCAAATCTTTTTAGCTATCGATGTTGAATTCGCGTAGCAAATTATATAATAGGTTTGCTGTACCATCCAATTAATTTTTTTCCGTGTAATAATTTTCCACTAAAATCAATCCAATATATGTATAAATGAAAATTTTTAACAAACATGTTAACGCTAAAATAGCGCATACTTTTGCTACTGAAGAAAACTTGTTCCATTTGCAATTTTAATTGCAGCAAAGAATTAACTTAATTAACATAATTGCTTACAAATATAATTTCTTTGTTAAATCATTAAATCTTTTTATTTATAAATATTCGATTTGCACGACAAGCTATAACTTGTTGAATTATCTAATATATTTTTTTCTTTATGAGAACGTCTCTCGGAATAATATCCTCTGAATGTCTTTATTTTAAGACGACTCTTGAAAATCTATGCTATATAGCAGATCTGTATTGTATATTTAATACGAAAAAAAAATTAATTGAAATTATTAACAGTCAAATTTGCGATTCTAATCTCAAAGAATATTATGTTACGGCAAAAAGTGATAAGAGAATGAAACGTGAAAAGAAGTACATCAATTTTCAGAAAATCTCGCTTTCGCCTTGGCTACTTTGCATCTAAATTGTCATTAGATTAGATTTTGCAACCTAATAGTCCAAGTGAGATAAATTCCTTACACGATGAGAAAATAGTTTGCGATTTTATTTTCGATAAACACGAGAAGCTTCATAATGCATCAGTTATTTTCGATGTGTCAGATTCTAACATGATGAAAAAAAAAGAAGAGAAAGAAGGAGAAAGAATAGGAACGTTGTTTGGACTGTCTCTGAAAGAGACACGTTGATCTTATCTATTGTTTGTTTAGCTGACGTGGATTTCTGGAGATCCGTGAGCTCGAAAATCGTGTCCTCATGCCTGGGAGTCTCGAAAGACAGGACGAATGGTTTACGTACTGCATGGCAGCTCGAGGGCACATAACACAGTCTTGCGCGCTGAAAACTTTCACTGTCAAACGTTGTACGTCATGTAATTCGAAGTCAGTGATGCAGCGGGGATGGCAGATGAGGAGGAGGATTTCGTATTATCCGCGCGATCTCGAAGAGAATTCGTCGTCGGGACCAATCCTATATTCTCGTATGTGCGTAAATATGAGAATGACCCCGCTTACGCGAATAATACGATGGTGTCGCAACGACGCGGCAGAAAAATCCCATTATGAAGCTCGCTGTGCGGTATAGGTTTATAGTCGGTGATTTAACATTAGTACCTGTTTATACGATATCTTACGTTTGACTTACTAATTGCATTAAGCATTCCCTAGACACTCAGCAGTATTGTACAATTATTGTATATAATATTATTGATGTCCCCTTTAAAACAAGTTGGAGGATCAATATAATTTTCAATTATTAATATTGTCATATTAAATATTATGTAAGAATATTGATCGTCTATCTAATATTGGGTCACATTTGGGGTTACATTTTCACGTGTTTTATCTCTTGAACGCTTAGATAAATAAATTAATCGAATATGTGCATTACATAGAATTACAATTAAAAGATTTTCTACAAGAATCAAATAAGTACATTTTAAAAACGTCTGAGTTATGGCATCAAAGCATCAATTTATAAACAATTTTGTTCTGATAAAAATCAAGTAGAAAATGGAAAATACAATATAAGAATTTAACATTTGCAAAGGATGTTTTTGTTAACAACTTATAAAATTTTATAAATAAAAAGTGAAAAAGTATTGTTTTAAGTAATTAATCATTATCTTAATTATTACTTCAATTTAATTATTTAATTATTATTTAATTTTAATTATTTAATTTATTATTAATTTAAATTTTAAGGTATTTTAAATATTATTTCTTTCTTCACCTTTATCATTATTAATATTATGAAAGAAGATAAATGTAAAATATTATGAGATAAATATATATAGCAATATAAAAAATTTCTGCAAGAATCAAACAAGTTTAAAGATTTTTTAATTTTTCTAAAAGTGTCTCCAAAATAATAATTAAAACTTAAAATTTTGTTCTTATGTTTATTATACGTATATCCGAAGAAAAATTATCATATTTATGATACAATAAACGGTTTGAAAATGAGTAATTTTTTTTCTAAAAATTTAACCTTTACACTTGTTTGGTTAGTGACAAAAATCCTTGAATTGTTTTTTTTTTTATTTCAGTCTTGCCAGCTATTTATATTTTTGATGTTAGATATGTTTATCATTAAACTTATGATTTTACTAAAAATAACTACAATCGTTATCAAATAATTGACTGATGATTTTTATTAACATTGCATCCAATACGCGATACTTGACTATTTAATTCTTCAGGCAAAAAGACAAGAAGACAATCCGCTGCAATCATAATCCACTTTGTCCGTGATTCATCGAATAATACGAACGTAAATTCATGATTAAAAAAAATCGCACAATGCTTCTGTGCTTTATTCAATCCGGGCGATTATGCATCGCCTTCTGACGAGTCCCTCTCTCGTAAGATCCTCTTGCGGATAATAAGAAGTGTCGTAGGTATCCCGTTATATCTTCGATACATTCAGTGACATTAAAAAAAAAAGCGAGAGAAGAACTCATCGAGTGGGGAAGATGTGATGGTCGGGGAGTTGAAAGTTGAAAGCGACAGTGGAAGATGCCGAGGTTCTCTCATGCCATTCTTGAATTCAATTTCGTTTTCATCTGCAAGAGTCAATAAAAAAAGATATTCCTTCATCTTGATACTTAGAGATATCTATTATATCTGGCAGCGATCTACGAGCATAACGTCGATAAATTCTTTCGTTGATATAAATGTACGTATACCAATAAAAAAATAATTAGATACACGCGTCCCTCGAAATATAAATAGGTTATTAAGAGACTACTTCAATTATTTTTTCCTCTATCTAGAGATTGCGATGTGAAACAGAGATATCAAACGTGAACCCATTAACGAACTACGGCAGTCACATAACCTCGGGTCGCAAACGGCACGCTCTCATGCCTTTCACTACGAAAATTCTTCCGATATCGCGTCCCAATCGCCATTAAAACGTACATGGAAATGAAAGAACCCGCGAAGCGAACCGATAACAAGGACGGCGCCGCTCGATCAATCGCGAGAAATTTGCACTCTCGTGACACTGACGAGACGGTCTCGAGGTCGCGTAATGCACTTCGTCGTAGTACCAATGATCGCTTAATCGATCTTCCGGTCGCGTCCTTGCTTGTCTGAAAAGGAGTCTTGGGGTAACCGGAAGAATTGCTAACGAAATGAAATCGACGAAACTGCTTTCACTATTGTAATATTGCCAATGCTCATCTGTCATTTTAACCGATCACGTGCCATCCATTAGTCCGTGATTCTGTTTTCTGAAGATTCGCATACTGCAACGTCTCCTTCTGGAGAAAAGCGAACGGAATGTGCGTAGGTAACGCAATGAGGTGTGGCAAGTACGATATGCAACTTATTCAAAGATTTCAAACTGTACTGAGAGAAAAATATTTTTAGTATTCATGACTATAATTGCATGGTAAAATAATTATAGATACTCGAAAAAGATACTGAAATATCTAAAAATTTAGCTACATAAAGACCTGAAAACAATTTTATTGGATGCTTTATTGGCTGCTTTATTGGATGCTATCTAAGTAATTATATTGAATACTTAAACTGGTTGCGAAAATTTTTTGCAGCATTAACATTATGCTTAAGCATCCTCAATATGTATTATATATCATAATTATTATGATGGTTCAATATAATTATTAGATATAATTATTAGATATCAAATTTTTATGCAATTTCATGTTTTTAGAAAGCAGATTGGAAAGTAACATAAAAATAGAAATTTGCTTCATTAAAAAAGTATTTTAAAAATGCATATTTATTTGTGCATATTGTACAAATTTGTATATTTTGTGCGAGTCTGTAAAAAAATATCTGTATAAAAAATTCAATGTCTAATAATTATTTTCAAATCTTTTTAGCTAAATAATTTTTAGATACTCTAACAAAACTGTATAGAAACTTCATTTTTATGTTACTGCTATAATATGTATGTATACTTATAATTCCATATACTAAAAAGAAAATATATGATTTTTCCTAAAGACAATTATAAAATTATATTAAATTATGTTAAATGAACTCTTAACTATAATTATCTTATCGTGTAATCATAACTCACAAATACCAAACACTTTTCTCTCAATGCGCAATGTATCGATATATTCAGCATCAAACACTAGCGCGAAATGAGGTCTGGGTTCTATACTTCATCTTTCATTTCACTAGAATTTTAATAAGATAATAAATAAAGTAGATAATTAAGTCAATTGAACACACGATAATGTAACTGAAGGAATTATATAAGAAAAAAGTTGAAAGGGAGTGGGTTAACGAGGTCGCATGGCAGCTAAACTTGTTCGGTATTTTCAAACAGCGGGTTCTAATATCGCGGGTGAAAACGCCAGTCGGCTTGCCTTTGCCTCGAAATCTGCATAATCACTTTCCATCGAGATTAGATTTTCCCTTGCCATAGGCGGATCTTACTGTCGGGATTTTCCACCAATTGAATTGGTCTCATGCTGCGAGTGTTTCCACTTGGCAATTTGTCCCTCCTTACGCAGACAGCGGTTTCACACAATTATATATATATATATACCTGTTATTTGGCCCGAATAATCGATCCCGGCGATTCGATGAAATCGAAGTGGGAAGAGAATTTCGCTCGTTCATGCGGAACGCTCGTGTAACGCCAGTAGCGGAATACGGTTTATTATTACGTTCTTTACCTGTCTTACGTCGACAGCATTACATTAATATCGCGGCAATGCACCGGAATACATCGAACCAAGCGAAAAACGTCGCTAGTACAATAATGTAATAAATTTACGTCGCTGTTTTATAAATCGCCTTTTTACCGCCGATTTGTACACAGGTTCACACCACTTGGATTATCTGGTCATTTTTATCAATTATAATGATATATTAAATGCAATTAACAACAGCCTTCTCATATATAGCTCAGTTGGTAGAGTGGTGGACTGTAGTTATTGAATGCAAAATGAGACATAGATCGCTGGTTCAAATCCGACTCGAAGGAAATCTTTTAGCCTTTATAATATTCTTTTAAATAATTAAGCATTCTGAAGAAATAAATACCACAAGCCTTCGATAGCTCAGTTGGTAGAGCGGTGGACTGTAGTTGTTTAATTATTCAAAAAGAGACATCCATAGGTCGCTGGTTCAAATCCGGCTCGAAGGAATTCTTTTAGCTTCTATATAATAATTCTTTTAAATAATTAGGCGTTCTGAAGAAACGGACTGCAAGCCTTCGATAGTTCAGTTGATAGAGCGGTGGATTGTAGTTATTGAATGCAAAATGAGACATCCATAGGTTGCTGGTTCAAATCCGGCTCGAAGGAATTCTTTTAGCTCCGATATAATAATTCTTTTAAATAATTAAACATTCTGAAGAAATGGACTGCAAGCCTTCGATAGCTCAGTTGGTAGAGCGGTGGACTGTAGTTATTTATTGTTTATGTAAAAGAAGACATCCATAGGTCGCTGGTTCAAATCCGGCTCGAAGGAATTTTTTTATAATTTGTTGCAAATTTTAAAAATAACAAATAGAAATTAGAAATTAAATTTCTAATTGCATTATTTGTTTGAAAAAAAATTATTTTTGTTAGAAATATATCTTGCTTTTTTATCTCTATCTTTGTTTTCATTTTAATTATTTTTAAATGCACAAATTTTTTTCACGGAAATTATTTCGCTTAAATAAAGTAAGTATTTTTAATAGCTTCATTGATGGAGTGATAAAATATTTTTTTAAATATAATTTTCAAAGATTGCAATTAAATTGAAGCATAAAAATTCTTTGCGAAATTTTATTAATTTTTTATCCCATTCCAGATATAGACTACATTGATAAGAGAAAAAATATTTATACAAGTATATACAAGTATCAGTATATATTTATAACTATAATTGCCTAGTAAAATAATTAC
>NW_017259538.1:816797-824020 GCF_001594045.1 Atta colombica | reverse complement strand
TTATTATATTTTTTATATATAGAACTATGAATATAATTATTATTACATTATAGTAGTAATAATTACATTGAAGCCATAATTTTGCCATACAATTACAATCACAAACATTTTTCTTTCGATATTTTTCTGTATGATATCACATTTTTATTTATAGAAGTGATATGACAGAATGTTTTAAAACTAAATAATCAAACTTTAACAGTATATTCTGTAATATTATAAACTTAAAAAAATCTTATATAAATCTTGAAAATGTTTTTAAAATGTTTTTAAATATTTATAGTGGGTACAATATATTTATAAAATTTGGCTGTATAATATATTTATGAAATTTCGAAGACACCCTGTATATATGTTTATACATTCTTCAACAGCTTAATTAATAGAGTAGAAGACTGCAGTTGCTCATATTTAAATATAGCAATCCAAATAAATGATTTAAATCCGACTCCGAGGGAGTTTTTTTGCTACTTTTCTTCCAAGAACCTTCTTTTAAAAATATTTAATATCCTATGCATCCTTGACGAGAACTTAAAACAGATTATTATTCATTTTTACATGTAGCTTCTATATCTTCAATAGCTTCATAGAGCGGAAAATTGTAATTGATTATTTTCTTAAGTTTCGTAAGTTGCTAGTAAATTCGGATAATAGTTCCTTTCTTGTATTATGTTGTCATTTATTTCAGTATATATAGTATAATAAGTAAATATTTTATTTTAAAAGGTATATAACGTCATTTAAAAAGATCTGATTTATTTAAGTAACCTTCAGCACAAGCCTTCGATAGCTCAGTTGGTAGAGCGGTGGACTGTAGAGGTTTAGAGCTCCCTTCAGAAGAAATCCATAGGTCGCTGGTTCAAATCCGGCTCGAAGGAAACTTTTTTTTTTATTATTAGGATAAATACGTTTCTTCGTTAATCTTCGTTATATTTTTGCAACAATAATGGCAATCAAATGGCGATTGACTTTATCCATTTTATCGGAATTAATTATTTTTTATACAACAAAATATATATAAAATATATATAAATTTTTTTATATAACAATATATGGATTTTTTGAAGATATATTACATTCTATTCATGCTACCGTTTCTTCTTATATACCTATATAATTTTTCGTTTAAAATATTAGTCTCGTACTAATAAAAATAAAAAATTCTAAGGGTAAAAAGAAGCTAATAAACCAAGCTAGTTATAGGTATTATAATTTAACCCTAATTGATATTTGCTCAGAAATTTCCTTAACTGATACACTAAGAAAAATGTATGTATAATTATTTATTTTGTTAATATGTGATTCTTTCACAAAAATTTTTTTCTTACCTTTTCCACTTAGAAATTATGTTAGAATTATTCTAATTAAATTTTGATTAGAACAAAAATTATGTTTAATAACATTTTCTTACTGTTTCATTACAAAATTGTGTTGTTCTAATCAAAATTTAGTTATTCAATCTTTTTTTGAGAAAAAAGATTATAAGTGTATTTTCTGTATATAATATTAACAACATTGATAATAATAATAAAAATTAAAATGTAATTATGAAGTTTATTCTAATATACACTTCACAAAGTTATCCAATTTATCTCGCAAAGCTCATACATGTACAGCAAAAATATCTGTTGTCATTAAGAGGTTTATGTTATTTTTAATTCATCCGTCGCGATATAGTCGGCTGATGAAATTGAGCATTGCGAGAAAATCTTCGGACCTTGCCTCCGATATCGACAAAGAGAATTTCAATTAACAGCATGGAAATAAGTCGGTACGATGTTTATCTGCATGCGTGTCTGACTGAAGAAAACAAGCCGCGGTAAACAAGTTAGACGAATATCTGCGAATATCTGGCCGCGTCTCTTGCCTTCTGTCACCTACTGACCTAGTAGGAGTCAATTTCACCAGAGCCACACCATTTCTTCAACTCGGTATCGAGGCGAGCCAGGCGCCGCGCCGCGCTGCGCCACGTCGATCCGCCAACCGGAGAGCCGAAGTTATTAAATATTCCATTATCGGGATTCTTGCACTTGCAAGTGGCTTAACGGCCCAGTCCGCTTTGTTTTAACTCTATTCTGTAATAGCTAGCACATCGGAAGCGCGCCAGGTAATGTGCGCTGCCTCCAAATTACATCCCCTATCTTTGTTCTCTCCGCCGGAGCGAATTATTATTAATAATGCAACGTACGTGACTTTGCATAGAGAACTTCGCAATTGCATGGTTACACTTATTGACACATAGACCGTTTCGAGCTGTTCAAATTATTCCATCTAGGGTATCTACAATTTAGAGCTTAATCCTCAAGTGAAAATATTTATAACAAATTTTTAGGTGCATTGGAATATGTGACATAATTTATTTTCACATGCATTAAAATTAGACCGATACATCCAGTTGAGTCATGTAATGTTGCATAAAAAGTGTTTAACATTTTGGAGTAATCGAACATTTTTACATAATCATCAATAAATAAGTATGTCATATATACCAAAACGACAATATCGCTTCAAAACTAATACTGGTGCGATAAACTTGGGACTTAATAGCAGTCCATGCTCGAGCTCATGAAAGTTTTATCATATCCGATGAAGATAATCGATCCGGCGCGAACGCGATTAATACTCGGTGGCGCATCTGGAAGGCAAGCACGTGATTGTGGCATCTGGATGGCGCCGTTAGGCGTGTTTCGTCTTTAAACAGCAACGGCCTTGCCATGGTTCTGCGAGACACGCAGCTTTCTCTACTTTCGCTTATGCGAGATTTTCAGGTTGCCGTTTAGCGCCGTTTGCGCGTGTTCTGAACAGCGCCGAGAAACATTGCATTCCATAAGAGAAGAGGAGAAAATTCGTCCTATTCGATGTGCAAGGGATCGACACAGCTTTCCCGAGATTCATTCATTAAATTATCCTTGTAAATCAGATTACATCCATTAAATTGTAGTATTCCGAGCAATTAGCGAGATGCTTAATTTATGTAGAAAAAAATTTTTGGCTGCGATCAAAGTAGACAGTTCTAATTAAATGGTAATATTTATTTAATTAAGATTAATGTAATGTGGAATCCTTTAAAATTCTTTTGGTTATTTTATTATTTATAATAACCTTCAGATATAAGTACATATATTTTAATAGCTCTGTTATAAATGTTTTCTAGGAATTATTTCCACCAATTCCTGATATCTATAATAGATAAAAAGACTAATAAATAAATTCTACAAAACATACACTGATTGTGAGAGAAAAGCGTTTATTATTTATGACTATAATTGCCTGGTTGAATTATAGATTAAGTAAAATCCATTACTATGCTATAATGATAGTAATAATTATTATATTTATACTTCTAGATACCAAAATAATATATAGTTTATTTATAATATATAGTTATATATAGTTATATAATATATTTATAATATATAGTTTATTTTTGTTATTAACTATAAGTATATACATATATTTTTTTTTAATATATAATTTTTTACCTGCAATTTTAGTCACTAATATTAAACACTTTTCTCTCAGTGTACTTAAAGATACTGTCTTTAAAGATATCGTCTTTGTTGTTATGAAATCTATTAACATGCCTTGTGCGGATAAATGGAATTTGATCGTAGGTGAACCTCCATTTGCATGTTGCAGAAAAATTATCTAACAAAGGTTTTACCGCAAGTAAAAGTGATGCATGTCGATTATGCGAGTAGGCATTTAAATAATGTGAAAATGAATAATGCGGCCACGTTTATAGTTACTACAATACATACTGCAGAAGCATATATGAACATTTATTATAAAGTAAATATCCTAATGATTGAACTAATAAGATATGATCAATTCTATATTATTATTAATTATTAATTACTTTCTAAATTTGAATCAGTGGATAATCACTAATTACCCAGTAGTATACTTTGTACTGATAATCAGTGAAGTTCAACTAAAAAAGGAAGAATGTTTGAGCATTATATAATTATATAATTAAAATATCGATATTTGTACGTTAATTTCAATCTTCCAATACCATATTCATTGAATTTAAGCACTAAAACAAGATTAGTTAGATTATCATTAGATTATCACATAATAAAAATTAGCTAGGTTAGGTATCGCACATTTAACTCACTGATTACCAGTGGCATACTTGGCTGATGTCAGTGATTATTCACTGATTCAGATTTAGAGAGTAGAATTGTATTACAAGTTAATATTCAATTAATATTCAACTTTGTATTAATATAAAACTTTGTTTTGTCCATAATCAAAAAATACTATCATGTAAAAAAGAACATTTACATGATTGATATATTACACTATTAATTATATCAGTAATTAAATTTCTAATAAAAAATAAGTTTTATAAATTTAATTTTTTACAAATTTATTTACAATCAAAAAATATAATACATATTTAGATAAATAGTATAATATTTTCAAAAGTTTGAAAACGTGTAAAAACATCCATACAGCAAAGATCATTATAGAAATATTGCAGCAACAATGTAACATTCCAATAATAATGTAACATTGCATATTGCTGCAAGTTTCTGTGCTGTAAGATTATGTTTTATTCAAGATAATAAGAAAATAAGTAAAAATATGACTATCCTGCAAAATTTGAAAGGAATAACTTTTTTGCAATAATTTTCAATTAAAATTATATATTTTTATTGCTTGTTCTGATACAAAATATTTAACTTCTCTTTAAATTGTCATTTTTGTTGTTACTGACAAATATGTTGTTGATTCTTCAATCATTGGGCGCATTTAGTTATTAAGACATTAACTTTGCTCCCTAATTTTTCGTGCATAATAACATGAAATTAAGTTAGTACGATATATGTACATGACCTCGTGTACAATCATTTACAATTGCTTGATAACGATTGAGGTACCTGTTGCTTGCGGAATAAAACTTCCATCAGCGACGGAATCCTCTCGATGTTGATTAAGCTTGTCTCGAAACGACTCTAAACAAAGACGAAAGAGAGGCTGCGTTGGAATGCAACCGTCGGCGGCCGGTTGGTATTTCACGCGAGGTTACTATTATTTTTTTCCTATTCCCGCGTTTGTCCTTTCTTTTTCCCCGATTCAACGATTCGTAGGTAGAGAATAATGGTGGGTCGGTGGTAGCAAATCGATATATTCTGTATAATTAACACAAATGTGTACGCTCAATGTGTCTTGCTGTCATATAACAACATAATGTCATTAATCTGCCTTAATTAACTTACACTTAGTAAATATTAATAAGATAAAATATGAAGACATCGGCTTGTAATTGTGCTTCATGCTTCAAGTCATTATAATGCGTGCGACACGCTCTTCACTTTTATACGATTTAATTCGAGTTTTGCGTGGAAGTTCGCGTGCAGTGTTGTTATAAATAATTACACATCCCAAATGAGAATGTGTAATTATTTGCCGCACCTAATTGCTGACAAAAAAACTCCAAACTCTCATCTACATTGCTGTAATTAATTAGCAACTTTTAATCATGAATAATAAAGATAAGAATAATATCTACAACATATCCTGGCGAGTAAAAGGATATGTTCTAAATTTTTAGAAAGATTATGTTTATAATGTTTATGAAAATATATCTGTTTAAGAATTTTGACGGTTACATTATTTGGAAGTAATAAACCTGATTAATTCTCCATTTCATTTTACAGATACTTAAAAAACTATAATAGAAATGTTTGAGATTCTCTCTCTGCTGTCATTAAACGTAATATTATTTGATATTTCACAATCATAAACATCTCATAAACAATTCCATGTTTAAATTTCCATTTCATAAATTATTCAATAAATTTGAAACAAATGAAGCATCTACTTAATACTAGCAAGTTTCTTATTAACTTTCAATAAGTTATTTTTCAGATACGAAATATATAATATAATATAATATAATATATATATAACGTTTATATAAGAATATATGTATTTTTTAACTAGAATATGTTTTTTAAATGAAAAAATTATGAAAAATGCAAATTTTTGTATATTGCTTAAAATATAATACAAAAAATTTCGTGATGCTTTACAATCATTAAAAATTATTTCAATGAGAAATAGATATTTTTTGAAAAAATTAAGATAAAATTAAGATAAAATTTAAAAAATTTTATCTAAATCTTTATTAAAGAAATTTTTATTAAAATTGTGTTGCTGAATATAAATATAAATATATTGATCTTATTGAACTATTGTACTTACTATAACATTTATTTTTATAAATAAATAAAACTTATTTCCAATCATTTTTTGTAGAAATTATACACCTGATACAGAATTTAATGATATATTTTAGAATACATTAAATTAGGTGATTTAAATATATTAGATAAATTGGTAAATCGATGGTTTCTCAATAACTGGGCTCATCCTTCGAAGCGCTTTCTTAGACTTTCGCTTTCAATTTTCTCGAGGATTGTAGCAGGATCAAGTCGTCCTTAATTCGTCGCGTCATCGATGTCCATCGTACAGTAAATCGAATTCAGATCAAGGCCGCCACAGTCGAGACACGCAAGCGAGATTTTCAGAGCAATTACGAAACTGGAATGAGCCTCTCTATATGGCGCATAAATTGGAATAAACTCTCGTATCTCACAATGACGCGTCTCGCGATTACACGAGTTGTAAAGCTTATAATAATTCTTTGCCGGATCCAAATTGACCGACAAGAAAATGTGTAGAACGCATCCTTACAAGGGAAATAGTTTTCAATTCAGTAGTAGCAATTCGTTAATAAAATTTCCCTTCGACGCTCACACACGTTAATAGATATTTTTCCCACAACATATTGCGTAATTTTTTTATTAGCACATTAATTTCAAATAATTGGAACGAGCGAGCTTTAAAAGCTTGTCGCAGCGCGGATCTATATTAACGAAGTAATGAGAAAAATAATAAATGGATGAATTTCCGCGTACGTTTTCTCATATCTTAGGAATAAATTCCTCCCTTTCCTTCACTGGAATGACGGTCAAGTTTGCGAGGCCTAAGCGTGCCCCACTTTCTAACCCATTACCGAACGATCGTAATGGTTAACACGTCGCAAATGAATCAGGGAGAAAAGAAATAATGAAAACAGACCTGTTCATTTGTGATTTCTCAGAATCTTTTATTCAAAGGTTCGTCGAGAACGCTACGTTGGTAGTATCACTTAATTTTACAAATATACATACGCAATATTTAATTTTCATATATATATATATATATAT
>NW_017259538.1:813555-816768 GCF_001594045.1 Atta colombica | reverse complement strand
TATATATATATATATTTATATCGGCAACCCTTAAAAAAATAAGGGCATACCTCAAATCGGGGAACAATTGCCGATCTTCGAGGATTGGGGACGGGAAAGGAGATTTAACGGGAAGAAAGCACGTGTTTACCGATAGATCGATATCGATCGTTGCTTTCATTGGGACATCGGAAATGCGATAAGAGCGAGGGGGGATTATATTACATATGAAATCCCACTCGTGGATCGCCAAGCCACCGCCATCGAAGGATCTGTGATTTCTCCTCGTGAAATCGGGTGGGGCGCGATATTTTGCTTTTGCTTCTGCCGGTTTCGAGTGGAAATATGCGCAGCTCTCGTCATCGTCATCGTTATTGTCGTTTTTATGATCGGTCAACATGGTCGTCATTGTCGCCTCATGGACTTCGAGAATGTCGCCTTCGGGAGTCTATCACAAATTACTGACGCATAATGAACGTTAGCTTCAATTACCAGCTGATAACGAGGCACGCAAAAAAATATAGCGTTTTTCCTTTTACGTAGAGCGCTAATTTCGAGTGTAACCTGAAGACGAAGCTAAACGTCATTGCTAAAGAGACATCTATGAACACGAAGCGAATAAAGTTTCATTTTACTCCATTCATCTTCAGTCCATTAGACTCCCTATTATTTCAATTGAACAGAACTAATCATCACAGATATGTCGTTCTCAACGATAAAAACAGCGAAAAATATTGTCAACTAAGGGCGATCATCGAAGTCTAATGGACTAATGATGATCTTTCTCCTCGTCTCCTCCATGTGTCTCGTCGTCGTAATCACCATCGTTCTCGAAAGTCTCGAGAGAGTACTTGACGTTGATCGATGACTTTCGGCGCCGTAATTGGATCGCGAAGACTTGCGATGTGCCTTTCGACCGACATTAGGTTGAGGTACAGGGAGGAAAGGATTGGCAGAACTAAGGAGAAAGAGAAGAAATTTGACTTAGACGAGAAGGAGAATCGCGCTCGGCAGTTTAAAAGAAGCCGTCACCAGTCGGATCATTCACCCAAGGATAATTGTTGGGACAGCGGACACAAGTCTGAAGGTTGATGGTCTCGCCGGGCACCTCTTTCGAGGTCAGTTTACAGGTATGGGGCACCCAGCACGCCGGTGGTCCCTCCACCGTACATTTCTCCCGCCAAGGCTCAAAGTTTTTCGACTCAGTAATGGTGCGCGGGTTCTGAATCCATTGGATCACCTGAGTCATCGTTACAAAGTACACATCATTGTGGCTCTGCAGGATTTCATCAATCCAATATAAGAAGGCATCCAAGAACTCGGGATTGTTCTTCAGCCAAGCGGCATGGAAATAGAGACCGAGAGGAGCACGATTCTGCTCGTAATGACGATCGAAATTGTGATTGAGGAAATTATAGAATTGATCGCCGGTCAAGATGTTACTGCACGAGTCCACCATAGCACAGCCGGGCAGATACTCGTCGTTTTGTGGATCCTCACGCCGGTCCAGCTCATTCATCACCATCTCCCACACGGCATGCGATCTGCAAATATTCGTCATATTTAGAACAACTATCATTGTAAATGCGTTCAAGAATTCTTTATGGTCAGGATTGATATTCACCTAGTGGGACAGTGTTGAAGATTTCCGTGACAACGATGTGGCATTCTGAAGTACATGGTGTATGGCCACAGCGGAGGGTTGTTCAAGGCCGCAGTGATGGTAGAATCGTACAGGAAGGCTTGCTCCTCCATCATGGTGAACTGATTGTTACCGCCTACCCGCAGATACGGCGCCCTAACGCCGACCACGCTGTTATCCGTCAGATTTGCGAACTTCTCGGCGATGATCCTCATGCCAGCCATCTCCTTAGCCCACTCATCGACGGTAGCGTCCGACCAGAAGCGCTCGTCATCATTGTGCCTTGCCCCAAAGTTGTCATGTAAGCATTATGTAGTGACCATGTTCTGATTTTTAACAATTATGACTATGGTCATGAGCGACATGACATGACATGACATGACGTATCGTGAGAACAGGCGTACTCATGAACCTGTCCTCCAATTTACGAACTCATGAACCTGCTTTCCTGGGACCTTGCGTAAGAACGGGTCTCTCCGTGGTAATTTCGCAAAGAAAATCAAATCGGGACGGAGTTTTCTAAATGGCATGTAAATGAGAGAAATGACAGTGTTATTAGAAGAAGTCAATTCTTACGAGATTGAATGGACGGCGATTTCATGACCTTTCCTATGCATCTCTTGGACCGCAGAATAGTTGGTGTACTTATGCGATACGAAGAAGGTTGCTTTGATGTCGCAGCCGTTTGGATTCTTGCGCTTGCCGTTGAAGATCTCTTTATAGAGGCCAATATTGTTATTGTTAATGGCGTCGTCGAAAGTAATTGTGACCATCTGAGGAACATCCTTGGACGGAAGATCACCGGGTATCGTAGTACCATCCTCCGAGCAGAAGCAGTCAGGCAGGGTACACACAGAAGGATCGCATGGTGGAGCTCTATTGGGATCATTGTCCATATCTGGAACGCCGAAAAGATTGCAAATATTCTAAATTTAAATGTTTTTTTTATTTTTCACGATAAATTACGATAAAGATTACTAATTTCCTTTAACGTCGACTTACCGCAAATGTTTTCATCAGAGCCGTCAGTGCAGTCCTTTTCTCCGTTACAGAAGAGACCCCTCTCAATACAGGCTCCGTCACCACACGCGAGCAAGCCATCTTGACAGAGTGGTTCTTCAGTGTAAATCATAGGCTTGGCCTTCCTCTCTTTGTTCTTCAGCTTGCAGTTATTGACGGAATCCTTCCAGTCGCAGGTCTGCTTATCGATATCAAAGTACAAACCAGCTGGGCATCTTATTGCTTGCAGACCGGAACTCGTGCACTGAATAACGTCACGGCAATTGTCACCCTCGCCCGCGACCAATCTGAACCACTCGCCCGCATCCTTATCTTTACAAATCTCGTTCTCGAAGCTTTCTTCTTTTTTCTCTTCTTGCCGTTTAACTCGGATTGAGGCCTCTGAAAGAAAACAAAACAGTTTAATAAACATTTTGTATTATTTGTGATTAATTATTTGTAATAATTATTAAATTCTTTTAATTTAATAATACTTCAGATTTAACCGCATGTCATTACGTTACAATAATATAATATAATAGCATAAATTCGCGTATCTAAAAGAAAATAAATTGTATCATGTACTTGTAACT
>NW_017259538.1:807669-813455 GCF_001594045.1 Atta colombica | reverse complement strand
ATATATATAATTTTTCTGTATATTAAAAAAGTACACGGAAAAACGAGATAAGACTTGTCCAACAAGATTGTGAACTTGAGAATATTATGAATGATATTTAAATCATCAAGTTTAAATCGTCAAGCTTTTTTTAAGGACATTATTCAGAATTTCTTTGAGATCAGAAAAAATGATCTGTCAAAACGTACTTGATCCCGTTAGTCCCCAGGGCTAGCGAAACAACTTTGCGGCTGAGCGACAAACAGGGAAAGTTGTGCCCCCACCCGCATCATTTTCAGAGGCTTGGGGCACGGCAGTGACGTCACCCATCCGGGACCGACCGGATCGAGAAGCTTTCACGCTCTAATCTCTTATGCAACCTGTCCCGATGATCGACTCGATTATATTAAATTATCCCTTTTATCACCACAAGCATTGCTTGTCTCCGGTTTAGAAAAATAGAGAATCAACTATGAAATCTCAGGGTGGAAAGTACAAGAATAGACTAAGAAAATGTCAAGCGCCAGATTGCAACGGCACTTTCGCCATCTTGAATGGCTCTGCACGATCTCACGTGTCCACCTGTGCGATACTCGAGATATTTCTCATTAAATTATTCTTCATATTAATCTTTGCAATTGATCAGCATTTTTTAGATATTTATTCATGATTTCTCCTTAAAAGATATGTATAAGCATGTCTTTCATAATTTAATTAATATATGATTTTAATTATTCAAGATTATCAGCGCTTTGAAGAACGTACGTTCAATATCACTACGATATCGCGAATCATTTCCGGTAAAGTCAGATTACGATTCTTATATGCAATTCTAATGCGATGTATAAAGAAAATGAAGGCTAAATAAAACGGCTATTTGTAAGAAAATAATTACTGTATTTAACAGAAAAATTTGATCCAGATCATGAAATTCTCAAATCATTGTAAGAATCGTTTCTTATATAAGTTACGATTGATAACGTTTGGAGAACTTTCATATGTTGTTTCATCGAAAATACATCGAATATATAAACAGAACTATTTACTTAGAACATATAAAATTATTTATGAGTTTAGAAAATTAGTGAAAAGGCTGCAAGTAGTTTAATTATTTCCGCGGCGTTCTTTAGAGTTCTTTGATGTAAAAGTGAGCAGCTGGCAAAATAATTCCGATTTCAATTAAATGAATCAATGTGTTCATAATCCTTTTCTAATTTCAACATTCTCCTTGCTCTAACAATACATATATGGTCCGTCTCTATCAATATCTAAGATCGATGCGGAAATATGATAACCGCATATACCGGTGTAGAACGATGTAGAACGATATCGGCGACAACGAGAGAGTTGAACAGAAAAATCTGTTACTCACCGGCAAGGACGAAAGCTGCTATCAGGAGCAGCACCAACGAGGACCTCATGCTCCTCGGCAAAGAATACAACTTCCTCTTCTTGACCACGTCTTCGTCGTCGTCGTCTTGCCACGAGCTGCTTCCAGGGTATCACCCACCTCTTTACCCCTCAATCACTCCCGTTCAACTGACGTTCGAAACGCTACTGTTCAGGAAGGGATAAAAGGGAACCGATCGGGGTGGGGTAGCAACGTAGCAACGTACCCGTTCACCACTTCCGGGACGAGGTAGGAGAATTAAATGCTCAAACAGGACTCCAGTTCTAGGATGAAGAGGATCCAGGCTAGAACTTGGCCGCGAAATGCTTAACAGCGATCTTCTTCATGTAACGGCACACGAGTCGGGCGAGGACGAATAATGCCTTCAAGGACGCGGACCTTGAAGGTGTAGGTACCGCTCACGGACTGGCTGAGGCCCGCCACTGGTCGGGCCTTATATTGCCACCACCACAACGGTGTACGATCAGGTCCCCTCTTTCTCATCTTTGAGTATTGCCACCGTGCAAATCGTATCTCCGTTGATCCAGGTACGTATGAAATCGTCGAGACACCTTGTTTTCTGAGACATTCCAAGTCATGATATACCGTCACGACGATTATGGATATGATTGGATCTGAATGGAGCAAATGCTATCGCATCTTTCCATGCAAATGCTGAACAATTATTGACTCGATAATCAGCAGTCTTCGACATTCAATGTGAATGTACTTTTTACCTTGAAAGCAACGTAACTTTATGATTAATATAATAATGTTTAAATGAAATGAGTTTCGAAAATAATTGAACATGTCATGAAGTGCAAAACTTATAATAGCGATGAGTTTTTCTATCACGCTGGATGCAGATTTAATCCTATAAAGTTATGTAAATTTAGATATATCTCCTTGAAGATATTTTGATCTTGACGATCATTAATCGCACGATCGTACGTAGGAAGGGAAGAGTAATTGGTCAATAATTTCCCAGCAGTATGAAAGTACAAGGTACAGTAATTCATCGATGGGGTAGGTTCCAAGCATATAACCTCGACCTAGGAACTTAAAGAGACGTATCTGCATCTCTTGGCTCTAATGCTGTTTCATTATTTTATACGTTCTCGCAAAAAATTCCCGTGCGGAATACGTTTCGCTATTCTCATAGATTTTATCTCTATGGTTATATTAATTGAAAGTACATAAATTAAATTCAGCGATATGGAAATTTATGATGAGTAATATAAGAATGATAAAAGGATCGTATGACCAATCATTATAGAATATTTCTTTATAATAGTAGGGAATGTATCCATGCATAAATCTTTTGAAACGCTGTAAAATTAATAAAATCGGCGAATCAGAATAATTTTAAAACAAATTAACTTTACACAATTAACTTTATATTCAAATTTCAGTTTTTCTTTCCTGTTATTTTGATCATTTCACACATCGCTAATTATTTTACTTATTTTTTTATTTCCTATTTAAATTATTTAACTATATATTACATTATTAAGTAAACTCTTTTATATTAATATTATGTTTATATTTTAGATATAGTTTAGTTTTTAGATTTAGATTTGTTAAATAGCTTTATTTTATTGCTGATATTTAGTGTTTTGTGGTGTAAATTAAATCGGACTTCTTTTCATGTAGTTCCTTTTATATCTACTTACATTTCAATAAAGTTTTTAGTATTATTATTAAAACAAACATTGTAATGTTGAGAACTGAAGTTCCGATTTTTTTCAGTATTTTTGAATGAAATGAGAATATCTCTAACATTTTTTTGCCTAAACGGGAATGTCATCACTGGCATTTCAGAAAAATTTACGCTGAGAAAGTGATGAAAAATGATGTAAGTTTGCCAAGGTCGAAAAAATAATGACTTCCTTTGATCGCTTAGCATTTCGGCACATAAAATCAAAGTAAATTAAGATAAAATCAAAATAATATGTTTGAAGCATGTTAAAAGTACGAGCAAAATGTCTGGATTGCAGAAACTGCGTCGCCATTGAGATACCATCGGAGAAATGACGATAGTACTTATATTTCTTGTGCATCATGGATTCAATTAACAATCCTTAATCGCTTCTTAGTTTATCTGCTTTAAACCGCAGTAAGTCGTTCCTCCGATAGGGAAGCGAATCTTCCATTGAAATCGTCCATTGAAATTCTTTTATTGTAGCGATGAAGTGTTGCAACGATTCTAGCAATTTAAGTTATTCACGAATTTGTAATCGATCAGTTTGCAACGTCAAACTTTCGCGTGTTTTACTCAGAAAGAACGATTTTGCTGAACTCTAAAAATTTATGTTAATTCAGATTGGCAAATAATTTTGTTAGACCATTAAAATAATTATATTAGCAATTCGAATACGATAAACTCGAGCTTTCATGCATTTCACATAGAAAGAAACATTTTGCTGAAGCATTAAAAATTTAAGATACATGAAAAGAAGGATTTTGCTGAAATATCTAAAAATTTCAGCTTAAACGTTTCACATAATTATTTTGATAGTCTAATAAAAGTATTTTCTTATCTACATCTAGCTAAATTTAAAACTTCAACAATACCGTTCTTTTCGTAAAGATCTGAAAATTTTATTGAGCTATTAAAATAATTATGTAGAAAACTGAAATATATATGATAAGCTCAAACTTTTGCGCGTTTTGGATAGAAAGAACAATTTTCTAAAGTATCTAAAAATATAGGTATTATAGCCATCAATCTGAAAATAATTTTGTAGAAAATAATTGTATAGAAAATTCAAGTGTGGTAAAAGATATTCTAGAGAGCAGCCAACTTCAACACCCTACATAACTATTTTGATAAGCCAATAAAATCATTTTCAGATCTTTATCTAGCTATATTTTTCCGTGCTTCCGGTAGAACAGCTCGTATGTGTCGCAAATCCGGATACGTATATCGACGGCCAAGTATGAACGCCGGATAGAAAATGAGGCATTCCCGAGCGTAATTGCTGGAAAGTCGCGTAAACGATATTATTAACGTTATCACTAACGTCTGAGTGTTTTACGTAATATTTGTTTATATCGATCGGCAGATCGCGAAAATTTGCCTGCATCGCGCAGCAGCTTTCTACGATGATCTAAGATTTTTACATAACGCTGAGAAATGAAGCGAATAAATATTCGTTCGTCGTTCCTTGCTGTCGTTTTGCATTTTCTTGCAATATTATTATACATGAACGAAACACTATCGTGCTGCACAGCTCCGATCTATCATCATCATTGTCGACGCCGTCATGGATTTGCGGTCAAAAGTGAAACGATCGTGAACACAGTTTCATTTGCGGATCGGATGCTGATCGTCTCACGCGCCAACTAATGATAGACCGATAGATCGAAATATTACAATATCGTGACATACAATCTCTCGAAAGTGGCAGCGGCGCCGCCGTCTCTCTCAACGCAATGCCACACGACGCCCGTAATCACCCGCGGGCGTCGTCCGGGCAGATCTTTTTCAAATGTCAAAGCAGGAGAAAGAGAGAGAAAGACAGGGAGGAGGGCAAGGGCTCGTTTGGCATTTTGGACGGGCCCGTGCAGACGTGCTTATTACACCATCTCGTCGGACTAACTCTCGAGATAAATGCCAAGCGGTGCTCGCGAATCTCTCCATGGATTCCGGGATGGATCGCTTTTCGTTGTGAGCCGATGAGAAAAGCATTGTGGACCTGTATGAGAATGTCGTCCTTTTGTCGATTGAGAATTCCACAGCGACAATGCGTTATCGTGCGCCGATCATCGTGATTTGCGAACACATGTCCAGCATTCATTTAACGATTTTTTTATTAACATTCGTGCGTGTATACGATTTTGTCATTTTAATTATTTTTCACGTTTATTTCGAACGACTTTCGCGGATTCCAATTTTTACTCCTACGATTCTAATAAATACAGCAATTCTAGAAAAAACGATTTTGCTAGAATATTAAAAAATTTGGTTAAATATAAATTTGAAAATAATTTTGTTGGATCATCGAAATAAAATGTAGAAGAAATAATATGCTCCAGCTGAAATGTTAAAACTTTTTTTTGTAATAGTTTTTTGTAGTTTTTTTTGTAGTATTACTTATCATGCTTGAGCATCCTATGTAACTCTGTTCAACATACAAACTCTCTGCGTATTATAATATTATAATATATAGCCGAAGATTTTTCGCACTGAACGATATCGTCAGGATTTGTACTAAATTGGAATATAATAGAAAAATGGGAGATAACTTTTTACTCATTTCATCCTAATCTAAAAATCCTGTTGCTACGCAAATTCTGACGGCATCGTGTTCAGTGCAGAAAAATCTTCGGAATATGTACTATGGCACTTCAAAAAGAGAAAAATGATTTTGTTAAACTGTGTTATATCAGAAAGTTTAAAATTCGAATAGCCATA